>NC_056737.1:560956009-561076009 GCF_019279795.1 Protopterus annectens | reverse complement strand
ATATCATGCGTTCCGGCCCCAAAATCCGGACAATACCAAGAAAGGAGGGGGGGGTATCCATATTCATCAAGGACACCCACACCTCAAGACTGGTGGCAATGCACGATGCATCTGAGACCATCCAGGTGCAATTAACCATAGGCAAGACTGCTCTGCAAATTGTAGCATTCTACAGGCCACCCTCACAAACTCAGGAACCTCACATGGCCTTCCTGAAAACACTAGAGGGGATAAATGTATCACCAAACACCATCATACTAGGTGACTTCAATTACCCTAATATAGACTGGGAACACTACTCAAGCCCAAACACCCTAGCCCAAAAGTTCCAGGAATTCATAAACTCAAATGCCATGGAACAACTAGTCACCATCCCCACAAGAGGAGATAACATACTTGATCTCATCATCACGAACATGGGAGCACAATGTTCAACACCGGAAGTATATCCCTCACTGGTGAGATCAGATTACAAACTAATCTCGCTGGAGGTCCTCATCCCACCCCCACCTGAAATAAAAAAGACCACAGTAAAGAACTTCTCGAAAGCTGACTTCACACTTCTAAAGACTAGTGTGGTCTCCTTTAAGGCCCCGGAGCCTGCGGAAAACAGTACTCAAGCCGCTGAATCACTTACAAATGCCTTCTACCAGCACCTGCAGGACTGCATGGATAAGGCAATCCCAAGCAAAACAAAGACTCTTTGTACCAAAGGCAAGCGTCCAGTCTGGTGGACCCCAGCCATAAACAAGCTCTACAACAAAAGGAGGAAGCTACTACAAGATAGAGCAAAATCCTTAAAAGGCAAGACACCCTTGATCACTATAAGTAAGAAACTGAGAGCTCTCATAAAATCATCCAAAGCAAATTTTGAGAGAAAAATAGCTAAAGACTCAAAAGACAATCATAAGGCCTTCTTTAGCTATGTTAGAAACCTGGGAGGAAACTCCCAGATATGCTCAGAACTAGTTCAAAATGATGTGAAGATTACTGATCCTACAGACATTGCCAACATACTGGCTGACAGGTTCAGTGCAAACTTCTCCCCCCCAAAAGGAGAGATATCTATACCAAACGATTGCAGCCCCCCAAACATCTCCAACGCCCAAGTGAGAACTGCTCTCTCCAAGGCAAAAAACACAGCATCCATGGGACCTGATGGTGTCCCCGGCTGTGTGCTCCATGAACTCAATGATGAATTAAACCCACAGCTAGGACAGCTGTTTAATCAAAGTCTTACCTCTGGATACACTCCAGGAGTGGCGCACTGCAACTGTGGTCCCACTTCACAAAGGCGGTGCCTCCACCGACCCTGGAAATTACCGGCCCATTAGCTTGACAAGCCTTATCTGCAAAGCCATGGAGAGGATCATAATGGACCTCATAAATAAAGACATAGGAATTTGCAGACTTTGGATCCAACCCAGTTTGGCTTTGTCAAAGGCAGATCATGCCTTTTAAACTTGGTTGACTTTTTCAAACAGTCACCAAAGCCATAGATGAGGAAAGGCAGTCCATACAGCCTACCTCGATCTGGCGAAGGCCTTGATACAATACCCCACTCGGGTATCATTGAAAAACTCATCAGCTTAAATGTTAACCCATACATCACAAGATGGGTTGCAAACTGGCTGAGTGACAGAACCCACAGGGTCAGAGTTGCTGGCGCCATGTCAGACTCAAAGCCTGTCACAAGTGGTGTCCCACAGGGCTCAGTCCTGGGTCCACTCTTGTTTGGCATCTACTTTTCCGAAGTACAAGCAAACACAGGAGGGTTATGGCTGACAAAGTTTGCAGATGACTGCAAACTGGGCACCATAGTAGAAAACACATCTGACACAGATATCTTTCAGAAGGGTCTCACAGAAATGGATAACTGGTGCCGGAGCCATGGCCTAAAGTTAAATGCCAAAAAATGCATAGTCATACCCTTCGGGAAAAACAAGGTTACCCCTAGCTACCAAATAGGTGGCAATCCACTGAGCACAGAAGAAGTTATCAGGGACCTGGGGACCCAGGTTGATAGTAGTCTGTCATTCGACACCCATGTAGCTAAAGTGGTTAGGAAGACCTTCTACATTGCCAACCTTATCATGAAGGGATTCTCATCTAGATCAAGGGAGGTCATAGTATCCCTTTACTCATCACTCATCAGACCAATGATTGAGTACAATGCCCCATTCGGAATGTATCTGACCCGACACTTGCAGCAGCTGGAGAGGCCAGAAAAGTTCCTCACCAAAAGGATAAAGGGTCTCAAAAATCTGTCCTATGCTGCCCGACTGAAAGAACTCCAGCTCTATTCAGTCGCCACCGCTTGCTCAGAGGTGACCTTTGCCTAACATACAAGGCCATGTCAAACCCAGATTTGATGAATATGCTTCACCTCAAAAAATCTAGATCCATCAGAGCCACAAGGGCGGGAGACTTAAACCTCGACATGGCTATTAATAGGACGTGCTGGAGGGATAGATTCATCACCCAAAGACTCCCTATGCTGTGGAACAAAATCCCAGTATATGTGAGGCAGAGCACCTCGCTGGCCTTGTTCAAGAGAAATCTTGACCAATGGATGGGAGATCGCAGATATACCCCAGGGATTACCTCAGTGTCACTGCTCGACAGAGGCACAGCAAAATAATGGGTATAGTTCCCCATACTAAAGGGGTGGCGTAAGCCACAAAACGATGGGCTAGGCTTGTAAATGCCCTCGGGCAGATAGCCTAGTATGAACCTATGAACCTATGAACCTATGCATGTGTAAGTGTGTTTGTCCGTGGTCAACGGACACACAGATATATATATATATATATATATATATATATATATATATATATATATATATATATATATATATATATATATATATATATATATATATATATATATATATATATATATACATATATATATATCTATATATATATATATATATATATATGCACACACATATACACAAAAATATATATATATAGATATATTTATATATATATATATATATATATATATATATATATATATATATATATACATACAACATTTATTGATATGTACACATATACAAAAACATATATATATATATATATATATATATATATATATATATATATATATATATATATATATATGTCATTGTAGATATACACATGTACGTAACTAGGTTACGTTACAGCAATTACGGGTAACATTTGTTCAGACCGGGCATAGGTTACTGGGAGGTCCAATAAACAAACGTTTACCTCCCACACTGTCCAGCTAGGCCAGTCAGACATACAGGCAGGCAATAAAGGTAAATACACTGCTGCTTTCCAAACCACTGTCAGGAAAGTACCAGTGGGAGAGATCTGCAAGGTCTACACTTTAACATGGATAATGGGGTCCCTTGTGGGACACCAAAAATTCACTATACAGGCAATCCTATAGTGACTGATGCGACCAGGATGTAGCTGTACATGGAACAGTAGGTTGTGCAAGTGTAATAACACATGGGTTGACAAAACGTACAACATGTGTCCCGAGATGGGGAGAGTGGGTATTGTGTAGGGGTGTGTTCATACCCCAGCTGCGCTCACAGTAAGTATGAGTCATGAGTTCTGTAAAGGGGTGTCAGGTAGGGGAATCATGGGTATGCAATAATGGGCCTAAGTGTGCAGGTGTTGGTTGGCAGAGATGTATTAGGCCCGCCCCTTGGAAGTAATTAATATTCCTATGTGGGCATAACAGATGCCTATACCTCCCAAACCTGAAGAGCACATCTACTCGATAGTCCCTAAACCATTGGGGGAACACATAGGGACTATATCAGTGCCTTGTATCCAATTATCATGGACGTCCATGATTACAAATCAGAATGTAACACAGTCCTAACTAAAAACTTCCAGAACTAGTGATATTAGGTTGACAGTTGGCGGAATGCACGTAATGACTAATGACATCCAACAGTATAGCAATGTACTGGCAGATATGTCCGGACCACTGGTGTTTGCAGACGTGGCCGTCTTGTGTTTAAGTGTGTGAGCATGCCCAGTATGACCGTTACGCATGTTGTTGACTGACATTACCGTCATACCTTCATGTGTTTGAGCATGCCCAGTATGGTTAACTGGATCACATGTGTCACATGTCCAGGTAGTCAGTACTGTGGTGCCGACCCCTGCGTTGTACACTGACAGGTGGCATGCTGTGTCTGCAGGGTAGCCAACGGTCATGTGGCATTGGCTGTTGCTACATTTCTGCACAGCGTGGGGGGACATCCAACTGTATTCACATTCCTACACAGCACCGGGGGTGGTGCACATTACTTTCACATGTGTACATTGGAAGGGGGGCAGAGCTGACAGTTGTACACTTTTGCTACTACTGTACTGGTATGCCAGGTACTCAATTTCAGTGTGTGAACCTACCTAATTTGCTGGCTAGAGGCATACCAGTGTACTTCAGATCCTAGCTTTAATTACCAGCATAGTGGTTTCAGATGTCCTAGCCTTCACAACCTACATCCAACTGACTGGCCTGCTGTAGTCTGTGTGTGTGTCTGTGGGGGTTGGGGTCATCCATTGGGCATATCCAGAGGCCATTGTATAGCATTTGTCTGTATTGGTCTACACCTGTCCAGCTGTATGAGACTTGTGTGGGCTGTAAGGACACACATGATGTTCAGCCCATAACCTTCAGTGGGTTAGGACACCCTGTGTACTACTGGCTACTATTGTGACCCTGGTATGTGTTACAGATGTTATGGTGCCACTATGGATGTGTACTGTCTGCTGCCCTAACAGAAGGCCACCAAATTACCTTGTAGGCTCACATCCATACCATAGCTACAGGTGAAAACACATTCTAATACAACTGCCAATTGGTAGGTTGATTGACTTACCTTGGGGGTGTGCCAGACCTGAGGATGGTGCTGGAGGGCTGCCTATGTTGGATGCACACAGTGCACTTCCTATACATGGCTGAGCACAGGTAGTGTTATGTTTGGCATCCCTTTTACTGTCTGTGCAAGTCAGAGAGGGTGAAATTCCCTGGGTACCTACTATGTCGGTGCATATGCCATGCGTTGCCTCTTTGCCAAGGGCAGGTCATACTGTGCATGCCTCCTTTCACCTACTGGGTCCAGCTCAGGTAGTTCCTCCTCCGAGTCGCAGTGTGCCTGTACAGGCCTTGGCATTGGTGGGGGGCTGTGTGGCCCTGCCCCATGCTGTTCCTGCTGCAATTGCTTCTGCAGGATCATATTGTGTAGCAAAGCACATACAATAACAATTTGGGTGCACGTAGCTGGTGAATACTACAAGGCTCCACCGGATGTGTCCAGACACCAGAACCATGACCTGAGCATCCCAAACACACGCTCAGTTATATGTTATGTGGTTTAGTTGTTCAGGTGTGTGTGCATTGCTGATGGGTGTCATCAGCCATGACTCCAGTGGTTACCCAGCATCCCCCACTAGGTGACTGTAGGGGACGTCCATATTGGCAAAGGTGTGGTACAGCTGCGTCAGATGCCATATATCAGAATTGTCATAGCTTCCAGGGCAGCCAGCACACACATTCAGTATAATGCCCTGGCCATTGCATACGACCTAGCTGTTGGAGGGTATGTCCCTGCGGTTAATGTAGGCCCTACCCCACTCACCGGGTGGTGCTTTGATGCATACATGCATGCAGGCTATAGCACACAGTACCCCAGGGTAGTCTGCTATTTGGTGGAGGAGACACATATTGCTGGTCAACACCTCACGTGTGTTGAGGACATGTACATGCTCACTGGCATGTGGTGACATGGCATCTGGGAATTGGTGCAATACTCTGGATGCAGATGCCTGTGAGATCCCCATGATATCCCCAGTTGCGCTTTAGGAGGTACCTGTGGCTAGTATACCTAGGCCGACACATACCTTGGTATCCAATGGGATGGGTTTCCCTTGGCCTGTTCAATGTGTCAGGTGTGGCCGGCACAGCTCAACTAGCTGCTGTAGGACGTCTCTGTCCACCCCATAGCATTCCACTATCTCCAGCTCATGTAACCCCTGGTAGGTTACCCTGGGTCTGTAAAGTCTTCTGTCTCCTCACTAAGGGTTGTTTGGCAGCATTCACATCCTTACCACCCTCAGCCTCCTGCACATGTTGGTCAATGTTGCCTGCTGCAGCCCTTCTCATTTGGTTGGATTGTGTTAAGAAATGTCCCCGCATGTATACATCGATGGTGTAGTGTGTGGAAGAAACCTGTGTGTATGGTGCTTGGTCACTTTACCGTAGTGTTCTGGTCTGGGCTGGGCATGTAATCTGCCGATTGTGCTAATTATCACCTGTTGCGCAGCTTGTTCACCTTGACTACTCCACTACTGCTGTTGTCCCTCCCAATTTCACTAGGCAGGTATAGACACACCCCTAGCTTAGGTGTGCTAAGGCAGGAGCAATCCCGAGGCACAGGGCTCCAATGTATGTACAGTATGCCTGACAACCCCCCCCCCATGCTTTCACCTATATTCGAGTTCTGCACCCAGCTATCTATACACATACACTCTTGGGATCTGCATCACACCCTGGGGATAAACGGGATTCACTATTTGCAACCTCATTTGCATAGTATTGTTTTCTAATGCATAGTTATATGACCCATATTGATCCTCCAAAATAATAACCACTGCTTACTGTCGCTCAGATCCGCACACAACTGGTTAAAGGTGCCTTACTATCACCGTATTCGATGTCCCTTGTTCTTCCCAGCAACAAAATATCCGGTCTCTACACGACTAGAACCAGGGACATTGCACACCACAGATGATGTGCTTTACCACTAAGCCATGGCAGATATGCATACATCTGAGGTGATCATGTACAGATCATCCAGCACAGACATTCAATAGTATAGGACATGTATTCCATAATGTAGATTTATGTCTGCTAATGTCTATATATATATATATATATATATATATATATATATATATATATATATCTTTATATATATATATATCTCTTTATATATATATATATATATATATATATATATATATATATATATATATATATATATATATATATATATATATATATATATATATATATATATATATATATATATATATCTATATATATATATATATATATATATATATACACACACACACATACATACACACACACACACACACACACACACACACACACACACACACACACATATAAATATACACACACACATGCATAGATATATAATTTATATCACAACAGCGGACCAGATGACACCAAAGCATTAGACAAGAATGAAAAGGAAACCACATGTTCCACCTGCATTATGTAGTGCTGTTACTATCAAGGCAAGTGTGTTTCATTGCATCACATGGGTCAGACTGTATTAAGGGTAAGAGTAGAGCTGCTGACATTTACTCACCAGACCTATTGGTGGATGTATGTGTATGTCTTGCCAACCCAGTCTCTTGGGTGATCATGACATTTGCGGACACTATATAGGAAAGCAACAAAACACACTCAACACATCCTGGAGTTAGCAATTCACATATGCCAGCACATAGGATATGACTGTGAAACACACACACCTGTCATGCCTTGGAATAGAACACTTACCTGTCTATTCTATCACAGTACAGCATTATGTAGTTATACAACGCGCTACAAAGAGGCATACTTCTAGGTGGGTGACATCATCAGCAAAGGCAAACACGTCGATAGGGATTGTATGGAGAGTGAGCACTCTAAAAGCATTATTCTGTCCCCAGGCAGCTGGAAACACACACACTTGGCAGGGCTGGGATTAGAACATAGACCTAACTATGTTATTACACTATAGCATTATGCAGTTACAGAACGCGCTACTGAGATTACTGGATCACAGCACTCCCAGAGGCATATTTCTAGGTGGGTGACATCATCAGCAATGGACAAGATGCTGATAGGGATTGTATGGAGAGTGAGCAGTCTAAAAGCATTACTCTGTCTTCAGGTAGCTGGACACACACACAGACTTGGCAGGGCTGGGATTAGAACATAGACCGAAGTACCTTATCACACTACAGCATTACGCAATTACAGAATGCGCTACTGAGATTACTTGAGCACAGCACTTCCAGAGGCATACTTCTAGGTGGGTGACATCATCAATGGCACAAACACCGATAGGGATTGTATGGAGTGTGAGCAGTCTAAAAGCATATTACTGTCCCAAGGCAGACGGAGACAAACACACGCCAGTGGTGTGAGCAGGACAACTGCCTATCTACAGACCACTATTACAACACTACATGGATACGAGAAGTGCCACAGACACTACACCTTTCAAGACATTCAATATGACCTTATAGGAATGCGGACATCGACATGGATGCTGGCAGTTACGGTGTACATACCTGTGAACCTGTGTGTTCAATGTATGAATCCATCATGAAGTGGGGTATGGCCATCTGTTGCCTGGATGACCACTATCGCTATACAGGATTACAGTGGTCATGCCCATACACATAGAGGCACATAACCGACAGAAGGTGTCACTGGGCATGCTCACACACTTAGTAGCACACATCCATTTGGAATACACTATGTGTCCATCTACACAACGGTGTACTGGGCATGCTCACACACTTAGTAGCGAAGGGCTGTCTTGTATGCTGTCTGATTCATAGGTTCATAGGTTCATAGGTTCATACTAGGCTATCTGCCCTAGGGCATTTATAAGCCTAGCCAGAGTATGTTTGGCTTTCGCCACCCATTTTAAATTAATTTTGCTATGCCCTTTTTCGAGGTTAGTATACTGTGCCTCTGTCTAACAGTGACACAGAAGTGATACCCGGGGTAAACCTACGATCTCCCATCCACTCATCAAGATTCCTCTTGAAAAGAGTCAATGAGGGACTCTGCCTAACCTGGACTGGGATTTTATTCCAGAGTGAAGGGAGCCTCTGGGTTATGAATCTGTCCCTCCAGCATGTCCTATTTATTTCAGTGCTGAGGTTCAAGTCTCGAGCGTGTAGCTCGATGGGATTTGGATTTTTGAGGTGCAGCATGTCCCTTAATTCGGGTTGGACATGGCCTTATACGTCAGGCACAGGTCACTCTGAGCAGGCGGTATGCCACTGAGTAGAGCTGGAGTTTCTTTAACCGGGCAGCATATGGCATCTGTTTGAGCCCTTTGATCCTCTTGGTGAGGTACTTTTGGGGTCCTTCCAGTTGCTGCAGGTGTTTGGTAAGGTACATCCCAAAAGGGCATTGTACTCAATTATGGGCCTGATGAGGGATGAGTAAAGAGGCACGATGACCTCCCCTAATCTAGATGTGAATCCCTTCATGATTAGGTGGGCTATATAAAATGTTTTTCTAACCACTTTGGCCACGTGGTTGTCAAATGAGAGATTGCTATCAACTTGGGTCCCCAGGTCCCTAATTACTTCTTCTGTACTTAATGGATTACCACCTATGTGGTAATTTGTGGGCACTTTGTTTTTGCCAAAGGGGATGACTATACACTTTTTGGCGTTTAGCTTGAGGCCATGGCTCTGGCACCAGTTGCCTGTTTCTACGAGGCCCTTTCGGAGGATGCTTGTGTTGGCTGGAGAGTCGATTATGGCACCCAGTTTGCAGTCATCTGCGAACTTGGTCAGCCACAGTCCTTCCGTGTTGGCCTGTACCTCTGAGAAATATATACCAAACAAGAGAGGTCCCAGGACTGAGCCTTGGGGGACGCCACTTGTAACTGGTTTGGAGTCTGACATGGCTCCAGCAATTCTAACCATGTGGGTTCTGTCCTTGAGCCAGTTTGCAACCCATCTAGTGACATAGGGGTTTATATTTAAGCTGGTGAGCTTATCTATAATGCCCGAGTGGGGTATTGTATCGAAGGCTTTTGCGAGGTCCAGATAGGCTGTGTGGACCACCTTCCCTTCGTCAATGGCCTTGGTGACTGTTTTAAAGAAGTCAACCAGGTTTAAGAGGCAGGATCTGCCCTTAACAAAGCCAAACTGGGTAGGATCCAGTGTCTGTAGGTCCCCAATATCTTTATTTATGAGGTCCATGATGATCCTTTCCATAGCTTTGCAGACCAAGCTAGTCAGGCTTATGGGGCGATAGTTTCCAGGGTCCGTTGAGGCACCACCTTTGTGGAGAGGGACCACTGTTGCTGTACGCCACTCTTTGGGTACATATCCTGTAGTAAGGCTGAGATTGAACAGTAGTTTTATGTTTGGGTTTAGCTCTTCTTGGAGTTCATGTAGGACGCAGCCTGGGACACCATCTGGTCCCATTGATGCTGTGTTTTTTGCTTTGGAGAGGGCGGCTCCCACCTGAGCATCTGAGATGTCAGGGGGGCAGCACTCTGCTGGGATAGATATTTGCCCTTTTGGTGGGGAGGGGGGGGAGTTTGCCCTGAACCTGTCAGCTAGGATGTTGGCAATGTCTGTGGGATCAGTGTATTTTTTGTCATTTTGGACTAATTCTGAGCATATCTGGGAATTCCCACCCAGGTTCATAACATAACTAAAGAAAGCCTTGTGATTATCCTTAGTGTCCTGTGCAATATTTCTCTCGAAGCTGGCCTTTGACGATTTTATGAGTGCCCTTAGTTTTTTGCTAATACTGATCAGAGATGCCTTCCCTTTTTGGGATTTTGCTCTATCATGTAGTAGCTTCCTCCTTCTATTGTATAGTTTGTTTATGGCTGGGGTCCACCAGACAGGTTGTCTGCCTTTGGAGGATTGGGTCTTGGTTTTATTTGGGATTGCATGATCCATGCAGTCCTGAAGGTGTTCATAGAATGCATTTATAAAGGATTCTGCGGTCTGGGCGTATTTTCCACAGGCCGGGCCTTTGAAGGATTCCACCTCGGTTTTGAGGAGTGTGAAATTTGCTTTAGAGAAGTTTTTCACTGTGGTTTTCTGGGTAGGGGGTGGGGTCGGGATGTGAATATCCAGTGAGATCAGTTTATGGTCTGATCTTACCAGTGAGGGATACACTTCTGGTCTGGAGCATAGAGTCCCCATGTTGGTGATGATCAGGTCCAGTATGTTTTCCCCTCTTGTGGGAGTGGTAACAAGTTGTTCCATAGCATTTGAGTTTATGAATTCTAGGAACCTTTGGGCAAGGGCGTTGGAGCTAGAGTAATGCTCCCAATCTATAATTGGGTAGTTAAAGTCGCCCAATATAATGGTGTTTGGAGAGACCTTCATATTTTCCAGTGTTCTCAGGAAGGCCGAGTGGGGTTCCTGGGTTAGGGAGGGTGGTCTGTAGCAGGCTATAAACTGGAAGGCAGTTTTACCCATTGTTAGTTGCACATGGATAGTCTCTGATGCTTCGTGCTTTGCCACCAACCTGGAGGTGTGGGTATCTTTGATGAATATCGATACTCCCCCTCCTTTTGTGGTTCGGTCCAAGTTTTGGGGCCGAAAAGCATGGTATGAGGTATAACCTGGTAGTGCTGGGGTGCTCTCGGGACCCCTGAACCAGGTTTCTGTTACTGCACAGATATCGATGTTCTCCATGCTAAGGAGCGTTTCGAGTGTGTGCATCTTGAGGTTTAGACTTCTGGCGTTGAGTAGCATTACTCTTAGTTTCTTATCCCTTGTGATACCTATGGAGGTGGGTTTGTATTTTGAGCCTTGCCTAAAAAAGGCACTATGGGGGTAGCAAGAGCCTTTGCCAATATCCGAAAGCCCAGGGGTGACTGGTGCAAGCCGTCCCTAGCAAAGCATCGTGGCTTGTCGTGCATATCATCCCAAGCTGATAGGCATTGGATCCCCTTTGAATGACACCAATACTTAAGCCAATTGTTGAAATTGATCATCTTGTCTTCATACTGTGGCATCATTCTTGGTGAGGGTAAGATGCTACTCAAGGTCAGGGTCATACCAGCCTGGGCTACATGCTCAGAGAGCTCCTCTATGTCTCTTTTCATGTAGTCCAGGAAGGTACGTCTCAGGTCATTCACACCAGCATGGACAATGACTGAGTCATATTTGTACTTGCCTTGGAGTGACCTGAGTGCTTGTGTTATGTGGCGGATCCTAGCGCCAGACAGGCTGCTCACCGTGACCTTCTCCTTGTTCAGCCTGGTGAGCAGGACGTCAGTGTGCCTGACGATAGAGTCACCTATTACAAGTGTATCAGGTGTGTTGTTTAGCCTTAAGGGCTGTGACTGTTCGCACACTGGCTTTGTGAGATATGTGTTGCACGTGTTTTTTTTGGGGTAGCGGTTGCTTGGGTGTCTGCTTTGGAGGTCTCTGCTGCTTAGGCAGATCTTTATTTAGAGCCTCCAAGTATGTTTTTGTGTCATTATGTGTTTGGTTTGCTGTCGTGGTAGGTCTATGTGAGACTGGAATTGTAGTGAGTGTGGTTTCCTTCTCCTCCTGACTGGTTTTGCCAGTACTGAGTTGAGAGAGCTTAGCCTCCAGTTTGGCTATATGGTTGCATCTCTCACATGTGTTGGAATTTGTTGGGAGGAGGAGAGGGTTGTCTGTGTACATGAGGCAGTTGTAACATTGCTTCAAGATTCCCATATTCACCAGCTGGACCAGAGAGGAGATTGACAACTGACCTTTGGACATGCTAGAGTAATATTGGGAATTCCTTTATAATTGAAAACAAGGGCCAATGGGGAGCGAGGGTGTAGTGCTTTTAATTTTTAGTGCTGACTTATAATTGCTTTAGTGAGCAAGAGCCAGGTAACAAGTGCAATGTGTTACAGGTAAATTAAATGCAAAAACGACAAACAGTAACGTTCTTTCAAGCAAAGCAAGGAAATAAGTACAGTAAGCAATGCAGATATCACTAGGGATCCACAGAAGCGCTGAGAAGCCACATTTTAAGTGGAATTAGCATTCCAGGGAAATAACAAGCATACAAACAAAGCTAGATTCAGCAGGCCTGGATCTAGTCTATGCTACAGCAAACAAGGTGTACCAATTTCAGTAAAATACAGTTCAAATATTCAGGCACTATAAACCTTTAACCATAAATTCCCAGCTCAGAAGGGCAGAGTCCAGCCTCCTCCCACAAGAGTGCAGACCACGAACCTTCTTAATGTAAAATAACTGGCCTGAAGCCCAAGTGCTTAAACCAGAGCTAATACACTTTAAGAATAACAGACACTGAGCTCTCAATCAGCAGTTCCCAACTTAGAAGGATGAAAGCTACCTGTCCTGCCACCACAGTGCATGCCACAAACCTTCCTAATGTAGAACAACTGGTCTGAAGCCCAAGTGCTTAATCCAAAAGACTTAGAATGATAGCTACACTTTAACCAAGTTACTACCAAGCAGTAATAAATACAACTGAATACTTTAAATAATGCCTGGATTAGTGTTCAAGTTATACAAACAAAGCTAGATTCAGCAGGCCTGGATCTAGTCTATGCTACAGCAAACAAGGTGTACCAATTTCAGTAAGAAGCAGTTCAGATATACATGCACTATAAGCCTTTAACCAGAAATTCCCAGCTCAGAAGGGCAGAGTCCAGCCTCTCCTCCCACAAGAGTGCAGACCACGAACCCTCTTAATGTAAAATAACTGGCCTGAAAGCCCAAGTGCTTAAACCAGAATTAATACACTTTTAGAATAACAGACACTGAGCCCTCAATCAGCAGTTCCCAACTTAGAAGGAAGTAAGCTACCTGTTCTGCCACTACAGTGCAGACCACAAACCCTCTCAATGTAAAACTGGTCTGAAGCCCAAGTGTTTAAACTAAAAGGCTTAGAATGAGTTACACCAAGCAGTAATAAATACAATTGAGAACGTTTAAGATGATGCAAAAGCAAAATAAAGTAGGAAGAAACACAAGTACAGTAAAAGCAGAAGAATTTTTTTTTTTTTTTTTTTTTTAGAAAAGTAGCAAAAGCAGTAGTAAAGTAGTAAATACAATTATCATGCAGTGCAAGCTGGCACACTTGAATATGTAGCAATATTTGTCCACACACAGTTTGAAAAAATGTAATTAAATTAAAAAGGACTAAAAGCAAGTGCAGAAAGGGTTAATTAGGTAGAATGCGGTAAAGAGATGTCCTAGGGGAGTGTCTTAGATCAAATCTACAGTGGGGCGGGCACTGCAAAAGCCACCAAATTTAAACTACAACCAAGAATAGGGAGGGGGGGTGGGGAAACAGTTTCAACACAGATGTAAGGAATGTGCAAATTATAAAAAAATATATATACTGTTTTCTATAGATTTGCAGAGCAGTAAGACACAGATATCAAGCAGACAATTTAGCTCTATAATACAGAATAACACAGAAAATATACTTAGCTCTATAAACTTGAATATAGTTCTGTAAGGCTGTCTCTCAAACTAAGGTTCCAGTTTGAATACAGGTTGTTAATTAAAAGGAGACACAGCACTAGCTAAATTACATCAGCTGAAAGACAAGGCAGGAAATGAGGGGGTGGGACAGTTTCAACACAGATGTAAGGAATGTGCAAATTATAAAAAATATATATACTGTTTTCTATAGATTTGCAGAGCAGTAAGACACAGATATCAAGCAGACAATTTAGCTCTATAATACAGAATAACACAGAAAATATACTTAGCTCTATAAACTTGAATATAGTTCTGTAAGGCTGTCTCTCAAACTAAGGTTCCAGTTTGAATACAGGTTGTTAATTAAAAGGAGACACAGCACTAGCTAAATTATATCAGCTGAACGACAAGGCAGGAAATGAGGGGTGGGGGCAGTTTCAACACAGATGTAAGGAATGTGCAAATTATAAAAAAATATATATACTGTTTTCTATATATTTGCAGAGCAGTAAGACACATATATCAAGCAGACAATTTAGCTCTATAATACAGAATAACACAGAAAATATACTTAGCTCTATAAACTTGAATATAGTTCTGTAAGGCTGTCTCTCAAACTAAGGTTCCAGTTTGAATACAGGTTGTTAATTAAAAGGAGACACAGCACTAGCTAAATTATATCAGCTGAAAGACAAGGCAGGAAATGAGGGGGGTGGGGCAGTTTCAACACAGATGTAAGGAATGTGCAAATTATAAAAAATATATATACTGTTTTCTATAGATTTGCAGAGCAGTAAGACACAGATATCAAGCAGACAATTTAGCTCTATAATACAGAATAACACAGAAAATATACTTAGCTCTATAAACTTGAATATAGTTCTGTAAGGCTGTCTCTCAAACTAAGGTTCCAGTTTGAATACAGGTTGTTAATTAAAAGGAGACACATCACTAGCTAAATTACATCAGCTGAAAGACAAGGCAGGAAATGAGGGGGGTGGGGGCAGTTTCAACACAGATGTAAGGAATGTGCAAATTATAAAAAAATATATATACTGTTTTCTATAGATTTGCAGAGCAGTAAGACACAGATATCAAGCAGACAATTTAGCTCTATAATACAGAATACAACAGAAAATATACTTAGCTCTATAAACTTGAATATAGTTCTGTAAGGCTGTCTCTCAAACTAAGGTTCCAGTTTGAATACAGGTTGTTAATTAAAAGGAGACACAGGGGGGTGGGGGCAGTTTCAACACAGATGTAAGGAATGTGCAAATTATAAAAAAATATATATACTGTCTTCTATAGATTTGCAGAGCAGTAAGACACAGATATCAAGCAGACAATTTAGCTCTATAATACAGAATACAACAGAAAATATACTTAGCTCTATAAACTTGAATATAGTTCTGTAAGGCTGTCTCTCAAACTAAGGTTCCAGTTTGAATACAGGTTGTTAATTAAAAGGAGACACAGCACTAGCTAAATTATATCAGCTGAAAGACAAGGCAGGAAATGAGGGGGTGGGGCAGTTTCAACACAGATGTAAGGAATGTGCAAATTATAAAAAATATATATACTGTTTTCTATAGATTTGCAGAGCAGTAAGACACAGATATCAAGCAGACAATTTAGCTCTATAATACAGAATAACACAGAAAATATACTTAGCTCTATAAACTTGAATATAGTTCTGTAAGGCTGTCTCTCAAACTAAGGTTCCAGTTTGAATACAGGTTGTTAATTAAAAGGAGACACAGCACTAGCTAAATTATATCAGCTGAAAGACAAGGCAGGAAATGAGGGGGGTGGGGCAGTTTCAACACAGATGTAAGGAATGTGCAAATTATAAAAAAATATATATACTGTTTTCTATAGATTTGCAGAGCAGTAAGACACAGATATCAAGCAGACAATTTAGCTCTATAATACAGAATAACACAGAAAATATACTTAGCTCTATAAACTTGAATATAGTTCTGTAAGGCTGTCTCTCAAACTAAGGTTCCAGTTTGAATACAGGTTGTTAATTAAAAGGAGACACAACACTAGCTAAATTATATCAGCTGAAAGACAAGGCAGGAAATGAGGGGGCAGTTTCAACACAGATGTAAGGAATGTGCAAATTATAAAAAAAATATATATACTGTTTTCTATAGATTTGCAGAGCAGTAAGACACAGATATCAAGCAGACAATTTAGCTCTATAATACAGAATAACACAGAAAATATACTTAGCTCTATAAACTTGAATATAGTTCTGTAAGGCTGTCTCTCAAACTAAGGTTCCAGTTTGAATACAGGTTGTTAATTAAAAGGAGACACAGCACTAGCTAAATTATATCAGCTGAAAGACAAGGCAGGAAATGAGGGGGGTGGGGGCAGTTTCAACACAGATGTAAGGAATGTGCAAATTATAAAAAATATATATACTGTTTTCTATAGATTTGCAGAGCAGTAAGACACAGATATCAAGCAGACAATTTAGCTCTATAATACAGAATAACACAGAAAATATACTTAGCTCTATAAACTTGAATATAGTTCTGTAAGGCTGTCTCTCAAACTAAGGTTCCAGTTTGAATACAGGTTGTTAATTAAAAGGAGACACAGCACTAGCTAAATTATATCAGCTGAAAGACAAGGCAGGAAATGAGGGGTGGGGGCAGTTTCAACACAGATGTAAGGAATGTGCAAATTATAAAAAAATATATATACTGTTTTCCATAGATTTGCAGAGCAGTAAGACACAGATATCAAGCAGACAATTTAGCTCTATAATACAGAATAACACAGAAAATATACTTAGCTCTATAAACTTGAATATAGTTCTGTAAGGCTGTCTCTCAAACTAAGGTTCCAGTTTGAATACAGGTTGTTAATTAAAAGGAGACACAGCACTAGCTAAATTACATCAGCTGAAAGACAAGGCAGGAAATGAGGGGGGTGGGGGCAGTTTCAACACAGATGTAAGGAATGTGCAAATTATAAAAAAATATATATACTGTTTTCCATAGATTTGCAGAGCAGTAAGACACAGATATCAAGCAGACAATTTAGCTCTATAATACAGAATAACACAGAAAATATACTCAGCTCTATAAACTTGAATATAGTTCTGTAAGGCTGTCTCTCAAACTAAGGTTCCAGTTTGAATACAGGTTGTTAATTAAAAGGAGACACAGCACTAGCTAAATTATATCTGCTGAAAGACAAGGCAGGAAATGAGGGGGGTGGGGGCAGTTTCAACACAGATGTAAGGAATGTGCAAATTATAAAAAATATATATACTGTTTTCTATAGATTTGCAGAGCAGTAAGACACAGATATCAAGCAGACAATTTAGCTCTATAATACAGAATAACACAAAAAATATACTTAGCTCTATAAACTTGAATATAGTTCTGTAAGGCTGTCTCTCAAACTAAGGTTCCAGTTTGAATACAGGTTGTTAATTAAAAGGAGACACAGCACTAGCTAAATTATATCAGCTGAATAAACACGGAAGCGCACAGTGTGTCGATAGTCATCCTTGTTAGCATGAACACTGCACTACATATATCTGACACCGGTCTTCTACACAACGTATGGTGCTGTCCATCACCTTAGCTGTACCAATCTAAACCTGGCACACTAATACCACCCGCGGTGATGTCCTGCCAGGAGTGGCTACTTCGCACATATAGTACCATTCATAAATGAATATCCTGAGACCAGGTAAATACCCTGACACCTAGAGGACAAATGTATTGTATGAGTTTGCTAAACAGTGCTAGATGTGTAGCGTTTGTAATCACAGCTGCCAATCTAGATCTAACAAATGGGAATACTGACATCTGTGCAGTGAGGAACACCTGGCATAAGGCTCAGTTGTGCACAATAGCACTACCACCGTATACCTCAGATACAGACATGTGGGCCATAACACCGTTACGGACCGCTCCAGGTGATATTGACCCCACGTACACGAAGGCCACTCACATGTACTGACCAGTACACTCTCAAAAGCCATCACAGATGTGTCAGGTGCAGATCACAGTGTCAAATGCCACATTCTAGGATGTAGCCCTCAGACATCACCATGTCCTTGGACCAGCAACACACATCCATACATTAGTACAACACCGTGTTACTCATTACCAGTGGACTGTACCTAGCTCTACAGCAACTGTGTAGACTACCCATGTACTGACAAGGTTCCATCATGTGTTATGCAATGCAATGATACCACTGTTCATAACCAGGTCGGCTGTACACATAACAGGGGCCCTGGGTCATATACAGCTTTAACAGATAACTGTTGCTGTACACCAGTAAACACACTCATGTTTGGATATGCAATACATGTACCTGCCGTGGATATGTACATGCCCCTCACACACACAACACATATGTACATAGCATAGCTTTTGCTGTCCCTTGTGCAGAAAAGTGGCTACAGCAATTACACACATGCACATGGAAGGTAGGTCCATGGTTGTTGAATGCTAACAGTACATAAGGTGTGATAGCAATGTTGACTGAGTTAACATTCCCTCTGTACTGGTTACCCATGACAACTACCATATCATACAACAGTTCATGTGTCATGCATGTCATCACACATGTCCACCAATTGCAATGCATACAAACATGGCTACATGACAGGAATGTAGGACCTACACACATGTACATGTAGTGGTTTGCATTCAGCTACCATGCATGTGCAGTAGCTGATGTTTGCAGTTCATCTGTGTCTTACTACAACATGCAGTTGCAATGCAGCCCCATCATTGACACCTGTATATGGTGAAATACTGACAGTACGGTAAGATGTACATCAGGTATGGATGGATGTGTGTACATAAAGTGGTGGGCAAACTTTGCACATGGATGTTTGCTGAAGACATCTCACAGGTGTGTCACAAGCCATCCTACCATAACATGTGCAAACACTAAGCTATATTTCTGTTAATTGAAGGTGAAGACATACAACCTACACAGCGGTCAGAGTGTCACTGACCGTAAATCACTTGACACCTGTAACACTTAAGTCCTCCCGTGTGCATGTAACAGCACAATTGCCGAAGGTAGCGTCAGTACACATTGTAATGCGGGCAATACTGCTGCATGTCTGTCAGATGTATCATAATATAGCAGGTGTTTGATTCACAGTACTGCCATGTGTGTTTGCTTGTGTGTCCATATATGCGACGTACAGTGGGGAATATATTCCAATTGTTACACAACCCTGTACACTGTTGTAGAGATCTGTACATACTGCAGTGTAGAAAGCAAGACATAGGCAGGGGTGGTGTGTGTATCACACACATGTTAGCTATCTGTATGTGCATGACATAGGTGAATTCAATTGTGGACTCCACAGTGTGTGTGTGTATGTATGTATGTATGGCTGTCTGGTGCATGGAGTGAGGATGCATGCTACCATAGTGAACAGATAGGACCCCTAACCCTTCCAGGTGATGCAATCTACTACCCTGTTGATGCTGTCAGTCTTAGACATTACTGACTACCTGTACATGTTCATTATCTGTCTCACGTCATGTGGGTGCACAGTACGGTCATGGTGATTACCACATAGGCAGGGGTCCTCACCCCAACACTATCAAGTGTGTGTGTTATAGTGTCATTGACCCCGTGAGTGTGGGTGTGTTACTTTGTCTGAATACCTGTGTGTGTCTGTGTCTGTGTGTATCTGTGTGTGTCTGTGTGTAGTTGTGTGTTCTCATCCTGTAATGTGAATGTGTATTACTGCTACACAGTGAGGCCTCATGCTATCAACTGTCCTCGACCCTTGACATCAGCTAGACCACTGTGTAAACCCCCCGCACCATGTAACTGTACTTGTGATGTTACCTGGTATGGATGTCACGTCTCTAGCCACTGTAGCTTAGTACACAGCTCACATGCTCCTGGATCAGTAGATTTGTAGACATCTTTGGAATGTCAGCCTTTCTAACAGTGAGGTTGAGGCTACGTATAGCATGCTGGTATTGCCATACATGCCTGTGAGTACTCCACATTTACACATGGGAAACTGCAAACACTGGTACTTAATGGCACATGCAATTAGACCTTAAGGAGGGAAGCAGGGCATCATTACCAACATGCTGTTACTGTTGTTACCAAGACACATACTGTGAACATAAAGCAATGCATTCTAAACCTGTACTACATGGTATGTCTGCTGCGTGTCAACAGTACACAACAATTGTAGTATACACTTATCTCCCTATTCTGTTCACCCTGTGCATCAGACCATATGAGCATGTCCCTGCACCGATGGTGTGGATGGCAGGGATGCAGCACAGGCATCATCATATGCACAGGGTGATAATGTTTGCCAGGGGCCTAGGCTGCACCAGTGGATGACATAATGTGTGTGGGTTAGGGCCTGTGATCTAATTGGCCATGTGTAGTTGTTATGCATGTGAGTGTTGCGGTGTCCTACAGATGTTTCTATTGTGTGCGTGTATGTGTGCACACAGTTCTGCCATGTGTCTGGCCTACACAGGGGTATTATTGACAGCTCCAGATTGTACAGACCAGGATTTACAGTTCACTGTGTCCAACCATGGCCACGTGACCTGTGTCTGCCAGGGGTTGCATGGGCACTACCAGACAGAGGTACAGATTGGGTACTGTCCGATGACACATGTCCACTGGAACCGTGTCCCCACTGGGAATGTCCAGGGCCATGTCCACGTGGCCTGCTGTGTCCTGGTGTGGACAGCGCAGCACCAGCTGCACTGCTGCTGCTACCGGCAGTATGGGAGCGGGCATGTGAGGTAGCTCATTCACGGAGACCTGCACCAGGTGGTGTAGCTGGCCTGTGTCCACGTGGCCTACACCTCACTCCTACCAGATGTTCCAGCACAGACAGCTCACACTCGCAGATTGTCATTCCACGGTCAAGGATTCCAACTATGTCATCCAATCATCTGTCCAAAACTTCAGCAATATGCTGTTGAGCATTTGCCAATGCCTGGATGTTGTTGTTTAAAGAACGGATAGCAGCCCTCTGAAGCCTTTACCCTTCTCTGTTCTGCCATTCAGCACATGCCTCTGCTGCCATTACAGTCTGAAACATGCATCTGGTGACACCAGCTGCTGCACTCTGTCCTGCAGGTGCATGTCGGCCAGAGGTCCTCCTACGAGCAGCACTGGCCACATGCCTGTGTGGCACATCTGCAGTCATTTGACTGACACCATGGTGTGAATACACACCTTCCGTAGCCACCACACGTTCCTGTTCCAAGCTAACACATGCTAACTGTCCTTCCTCTATGGCCACTGGTCATGGGGTATGTATTGGCATGAGAACTGCATGCGGGGAAGAGGGGGGTATTGGTGGAATGGCAACCAATGGCACAGATTCAGCCCCTGACATCCCTGCCTGTACCTCAAGCATATGTTCATCATCACTGCTAGAGTCTGTGGGGACACTAACATCAGATGGACCGCAGGAGGGTAACGCACCTACATCACCTGTGAAGGCAAACAAAGATTCTACATTACAATAGAGACACACACACACACACACACACACACGCACACACACGCACACACAGACACACACACACACACACACACACACACACACACACACACACACACACACACACACACACACACACACACACACCATGCATGTGATTTGACAGAAGGCATGCAACATGCATATGATACAGCAGACGGCATGCAGCTCAGACATTAATAATGGTAGTTATCATACATCCCTGGGTTACGCACAACAGCAAGCATGTGTCATAGCAGAAGCCATGCATTTCACACAATCATGGTAATAAGCATGCATCCCTGTGATACACCATGTGGACCAGCACAGGTTAACAGTACACATGGCTGATTTGAGGCATATGTCCTTGACATTAACATGTAGTATGACATGTAATCTGCTGACGTGTGCATTGACATGCATACATGTTTGACACAATGGTGTCCTGACACATGTACAGTGGTGTAATGGTGTCACATTGCAGTGTTGTCTGTACGCCCTACAGATAGAATGCACTTTTAGCAGATGTGCATGACCATTGAAGTGTATTATGAGGCGTCTATATTGCTATACAGTGTGAAGTACAGACACAGTGCCAATGCATGGAATCATGAGGCATCTCTATTGCTATACAGTGTGGAATACACACACAATGCATAGCCATGACTGTGTGCATTGACAATACATAAATACTGTGGATTGTGACCCATGTCGCGGAGGTGTATACACACTAAACCATGATGTGTCATGTGTGACAGGTCACCGAAAGACATACGGATGACACCCCTGCACAACTGCTAACATTTCTTAGCTGCCTGGCAACCGTGTCCACACATGGCAGACTTGTCAATACACCATGTCCCACATGACATTTATGTACCACACACACGAGGTCCATGGCTGACAGTGATGTCCAACAGCAGCTAGGGAAATGTACGGTATCTGTAGCCTGATGTGGTGTCTGGTATGTATGTGGATGCTGTACAGTTGACTACTGTCATGCTGTGACACAGTAATGATGTTCAACACATCTTAAGTGGTCAAATTAAGTGACACCTCTACAAGCTGTGCACAGGCTTTTAGGATGTCCAGTGTTCCACATATACTATATAACCATTCAACAAAGGCTATAGTTGGACCATGTGTAAACAATGTACAACAGAGTGTACACACATATACATCACGTCTACTGTATGTTGCTACATGTCTCTGGCCATTCTCCATGGCCATGTGTGAACATGTGTTGGCCAAATGTTTGTGATGGCATTCTATCTCACATGTCTGTGTTGTTCCATATGACATACACCCATAGATGTCAGATACTCCACTGTCCACAGGGTTATGCAGACAAAGGGTTATATGTTTGGTATGTGGGGTATGTTTTATGGGATAGTGAGACACTGTTGCAGGCAGACCACTACATGTCATGAACACGTCAGATGGCACATCACAATGTGTGCACTCATTGCAGGGGCATATTCCACAATGGTTAATCCTGTGGACTGCTCATACTCCAGCTCACTGTGTAGTACTGTTTGCGTACCCCACATGTGTTGTTCTGATGTATAGTACATATTCCTACATTGAACAACACCTATACTGTTGTATGCACAGCTGTCCACACATCTAGCAATGACAGTTTCTGTGGTTTCATGTCGGTGTTTCATTTAGTTTGTATGTATCGCACATGGGTAGCCAGTGTGATTGATTAAAGATGCAACCTGTATATCATGACTGGCCCATACATTATGTGTACATGTGTTAACTGGCCACATGGCGAATAGATCTGTGCATTAACATGCCTGATTTTGATAACTGTCTCACCTGCAATGGCCTGCTGTCTCAGCGGCACGCCAGAGGTACCTATATAGGGGTGACACAGCAGTATGATCATTATCCATGACTGTATGACAGCTACAGGGTGCAATGTGCATGTTAACATATTCGCCAGTACAATAGGATATACTATGGAGTATGCACATGTGTGCATACACAGGGTAGCATACTATAGTATGCGGCATGTGTGTAAACATACCTTGCATATGATGTTGCATTACATATTGTACAGTGACACATGCAACTAAATGGGATATAATAGTTATATGTGCAGTAGTGACTTACCAGGCAACTTCAGGCTTGGTGGTTGGGAGACACCCACCTCCATGATGGCAAATAGAGTTTGTGGATGCTGTTCTGATGGCGTCCCCAGGCTGGCCAGTAGCTCCTTGGTACATGTGAGTGGGGGCTGGGTTGGTGGCCCACCACCTGTACTACCTTGTTCCCTTGCAATTGCATTTGCATGCTGTTTTGCATGTCTGATCAGGTCCATGCTGTGTCTGCGCACCTGCTGGTAGGTGTGGTTGTGGCCACCCACATCATTAACCCTCCTGCGAAGTTTCTGCCACAGGTCATCACACTGCTGGGCATACTGTGGCACATGACTGAACAATACCTCATAGTTATCCTGGAGGTAAGGTATGAAGGCCTCATCCTCCAAGCGGCTATATGCTGGCAGTTTTGATCGAGGCATATCTGGAAGACATAATGATGGAATGTAGTAAGCTGAAGATAATCCAAAGATAAACACAAAATGCTGAGTAAAACACTTTATAAAACACGATAAAACGCAAAGCTTTCGGGAAGAACCCTTTCTCAATACTAAATACATACATACAAAAAAGCTCCTGCTTATATACAAGCCAAGCAAATCACATGATCGCAGCCAAGATCAGGTGACAAATTTAAAAAACATAGTACAGAAATTCAAAGTACAAAAAATCAAAAAATCAAAAGATCAGAATATAAAACATGTTTAGTGAACATAACATGGTAATTATTTCACATTACACTGTAGTCTGACAAGAATAAGTTTAATGCTGATGGTATTATTAATACCAGGGGGACAATCAGCCTCCAAACGTACAATCCATCGGTATTCCTTGGTCTCAAGACTATTATTGATACCAATATATATATATATACATACATATATACATATATGTGTGTCACCTCATTACATTGCTCATACTCCATGTGAATGCTGTGTTGATGTGCGCATGTCTGTTTGCCTGTACTGGTGTTCTTACCTATCAGCACATGCCTGGATGTGTCCACATTAATGCTGTTGACCTTGATAATGTGTATATGTCACATATCAACACATACAGTGCCTTAACGGACATGACCTGTCACAATGCAGACATGCGCACGGAAACCTTTACATGCCTGTGTTTTGCCATATACATTTACACGGCACTGTACAGCAGTTCAGCATCCTGTCACGTATTGCCTATGTTGCACATGTGATACACATGGGACAATGGCTAGCCGGATGATATTTGCAGGGATGGTTATCGACTATACCATGTACGGACAAGGTCATGTAGTAGTGTGTATGCCCTGGGCCATGTATGAGCATAGGATGTAAGGTTTTCTAGCTGAATTTAGCAGCCATGTTCCTGCCGCCAGGTGAATCAGTGCCACATAACTGATCCAGACAGTTATTGATACATCTACCATGTGGTCATCACACCATGTCTGACAGGGATGACATGTGCAGTTTTGCTGGACAGGGTTGCATAGTATGGCAGGAGTATGTAACGTGTATGGCACAGGGATCTGTCCAGCATGTGGCGATCCTTGTACTAGGAAGATGGCTGTCCATGACATATGTTTTTCAGATCAGGATATGTACATGTAGCATGTCCAACATCACAGTGTTGGACATGTCTTCATGCAGGGTAGGCAGCATGTTGCATAGTGGAGACGAGGATTGTGAAGGCTGGTGTCGCCCATCCAAACATGGCCAATACCCCTTAAAGGTGATATGTGATCCGATATTGATCACTTGAGTGATGAGTATGGCTGTACAATGATCTCCATGCTCATGGATGGCACCCTGTCATGACTAGGGTTTCCTCTTATGACTACCTAATAGGCCTGGTGACGTCACTAGCTCAGCACCATCCCTTACACACAGTGTCCATTATGTTGACCACTGCCTAGATGGTAGTTCATGGGTACAGGGTTATTAACCTAGCGGTGACAATGCAATATGCAGCTGTCAGATTGTGCACATATGTCACGCACCTCACCCACAAAGCCCATTCTGTATGTTGTCCACAACACTGAGTCAGCTATTGCTCCTAGGTCATGGCCATTCACATACTTACATACGCAGATGCCTCCCATTTGTCTGTGTGGTATGGGCTACAATGAGGGGGGAGTACAAAACATTAACCCTGTTTAACTGTAGCTGCCACTGGTGTGATATGCACATATCACTTAGACACCTTTTGTAATGTTGGTTATGTCAACAGGCCACTGGCAGATCTGTCCTGTGACATACAATGGTGCATCTAGTATACTGAGTGTAGGTGGAACACAGTATGGGTGATGATGTCTTATGACCCGTCACAGGTATGATATGCAGTGTAAAGTCATCCGTACTGTCATCTACATCTGTACTGCTAACAACATACACATTGATTAAGGTTCATGGACTTTCAGACCATACTCAGCAGGGTAATAGTGCAGTGCCTCCCATTATGAGTGGTGTCTCTACTTTGTTGGTTATGATAACTGTTGGTGTGCACCATTCAGTGTTTTCACAGACTGACATGAACCTATGTTTTGCATGATGTGTTTGTGTAGAGCTAACTGTTTTGCCATATGTGTATGATACAACCGGGGATGTGGACAGGTCGCATGCAGCCTGATTCCACCTTGTACCATCATAGTTATGGTTACAGGGGCTCTGTAGTGTTCATGGATATGTGATTGTGTACCTGTTGGGGGGGGCAGTGAGTTTATGTTATCCAACACCCTATCTGTATTGCTTATTCATGCTCAGCACTTGTTCAGAACATGTAAGCACTTCATGAGCTACTAATTACTATAGCACTCAATCCTACTCATTTCCTACAGGTAAACACTGTTTGTATTTACATTTCCAGCTTGCTTAGAGTAAAACAGCTGTTGTACACACTTACCTCACATATCTAGTGAGAAATGGTTGAATATTCAGGCATGTCCAAATGTCAATTCCCAGTGTTATCACCTGTCTATATGATGAATATGGGCATCATGAGGCAATATAGCAATTGTCTCATGTACACAGTCAATGTTCACCTCCTAACATACGACACTACAACCTGTGGGAGATGCACATATGTAGCCATGCTGGAGGTAATGCTCTCTTCAACTCAGACTGAACCTGACAATCATGTGGGGATGTTAAACATTTGCAGCACACCACACTCATCACATAGTCTCACTAGATCTCCACCACCACAGGCCACACATAGTAAGACTACAACATTTGCGGAGCCTCTCAATACTACTCTGTGTAGGCAACAGAGGACTCCGAAGCAGAAACGCAGGCAGCCCCCATCATCAAACACAACACCAATTACTTATAGCCCACAGATTCATGTGTGCCCATCAACTACAGCCAATAGGGTGATATAACATACCCAACACACTAGTCATAGGTGACTCTGTAGGCAGTCACACTGATGTCCCACACAGCAGGCTACACAAGGTGATAGTCACTTTCATATGGCTGTCGGGTAGCAGGATCCGCAACATAACCTATGCACTCAGGTCACTCCTCAACAGGTACAATATGACTGTCATTCTCCATATTAGTGTGAATGCCCTGAGATGTAACTTCCTGGACTACATGTACAGAGACATGCAATAGCTCTCCGATCTTGTAGCCCAGGCAGGTATTGCCATAGCCCTGAGAAGCATTCTGCATTCGTCCAGACTGATAATGCAGTACAACAACTGAATTATTCACTTCAACAGTTGGCTATGCTTCTGGTGTCATTCCAAGGGTATCCAGTATCTGACTGCTTTGAATGACATGGTCAACAGAACACGATGCTTTGGCACAGATGACCTGCACCTGTCGGCCCTGGGATTACGGATAACATCTAAGGCTCTTGCTGCTCCTATAGTGCCTGTTTTAGATACGGTTCAAATAATATATTCACCACCAGAACAGGAACAGGCAAGCAAAACCTGAGGGTAATGTTACTCAATGCTTGACATCTTCATCTCAAATGCACTCACCCAAGGCACTCCTTATAATGGACCACTTCGATATCTCTGCAGTGACTGGGACCTGCTTCTAGGCTCCTGAGAGCACCCCTTCACTAACAGGCTATTACGCAGACCACACCTTTCAGTCATGTAACCAGAACCAGAACACCTACGGCAGAGGTGTGTCCATATTTCACAAGGATGTACACACCTCCAGGCTGGTTGCTTAGCACAATGCATCAGAGGTAATCCAAGTGCAACTAACTGTGGCCATAACTGCTATACAAATTGTAGCTTGCTATGGATTCCACACCATACCCCACGGTTAATGGCCCTCACTTCTTGGTGTACTGGAAAGTAGGGTTCTAACAGGAACTACTGATGTGAGACTGACACTACCCCACACTTAACTGGGATACTTACTCATGTACCGACACATTAGGCCAACGCTTTCTGGGATTCATAACCTCCAATCGGCTGGATCAACCTATCCACACCGTCACCAGGGCCAACAATATCCTAGACCTGGACATTACCAACATGTGTGACTGGTGTTCCACACCTGGGGTTATCCCCTCGTTGGTCATATCCGAACGTATGCTAATCACCCTTGTTATCCACATCCCGGCACCACACTCTTCACAGAAAACACAGTACAATATTTCTACAAAGCCAACTTCAGGCTTCTTATGACAGCAGTAGTAAATGTCATGACACCCGTGCAGATGGACAATATAGTTACAAACACTGAATCATACACAACTGCACTTCATTAGCACTTACATGACTGCATGGATCATGCTATCCCAAACAGAGCCATGACGGTACCCACCAGATAACAGACGCCACTCTGGGGGGGGGGGAGTCCACTGCCATGGACATAATGTACAACAGAAGGAGGAGACTGTTGCAAAGTAGAGTACAATCCCATGGGCGGGCTAGCTCCCTGGTCAGCCTCAGTAGAAATCTGAGATCCCTTATCACATCCTCCAAAGCTAGCTACATAAACATTACTGCGACTCATACCAAGGACTACCATAAATCGTTATGGAGGTATGTCACTACTCTCAATGGCGATACCCACATCTGCTCTGACATACAGCGGTTAGGCACAAACATTACAGAACTGACTGATATTGGCAACATCCTGGCAGATAGGTTCAGTGCTAACTTTACACCCCTCTCACACCCTAAAGTGCCCACATCTATACAGGAACAATGCAGAGTCCCTGCGGTCAAAACTACGCAGTTCAAAGCTGCACTCTCTAAAGCCTGGAACACAGACTCCAAGTGACCATCCAGCATCCCAGGCTATGATTTACACAAACCTCAGAATGACATGGCTCCCCACTTGGGCATCAAATTCACTAATAACCTTTTATCAGGCATTGTGGCCCCTGAATGGTGCACAGCAGCAGTTATCACACTCCACAAAGGTGGTGCCACAATGGACCAAAGGAACTATTGCCCTATACGCCTGACTAGACTGTTCTGCAAGGCCATGGAGCACATCATCATGGAAGTCATTCACAGAGACATTGGTGGCCTCCAAACATTTGATACCACCCAGTTTGGATTTGTTAGGGGCAGGCCATGACTCCTACACCTGGTGGAGTCCTTTGAGACAGTTACCAAAGTAGTAGATGAGGGTAAGGAGGTCCACACAGCCTACCTTGTCCTCTCATTGGCTTTCAACACCGTTCCCCATTCTGGTATTGTCAACATACACATCCACCTGCACATCAACCCCTACGTCACGAGATGTTATGCAAAGTGGCTCACAGACATGACCCACACAGTGAGGGTAGCATACCCTAGTTACAATTGGCGAACCCAGTCCTCGGTCATAGGGCCCCTCATGTTTGGTATATGCTACTCTGAGGTACAGGCTAGCACAGAAGGACTTTCCCTGAATAGGTTTTCAGATGACTGCAAACGAGTGGCCATGACTGATTCACCAGCTGATACAGACACCTTCCATAAGGGTGTCACTGTGACGGATACCTGGTGTCGATAACATGGCGTCAAGCTGCATGCCACAAGGTGCATAGACATCCCCTTTGGATTACAGCAATCACCCACTGACTATCACATATGTGGTAGTCCCCTACATACATAAGACATTACAAGGGATCTTAGAACACAAGTATATAGCACCCACTCCTTTGATAACCATATTGCCAAGGTGGCGTGGATATCCTTCTACGTGACCACCTTAATCTATAATGGGTTTGTAGCCGGAACAAAGGGAGCCATTGTACCTCTCTACTCCTGACTTATGAAACACGTTCAAGGGTACAACACACCATTTGGGGTGTACCTTACGAAACAACAGCAATGGCTTTGAATACCACAACATTAACACACCAAGAGGATTACTGACCTCCAAAGGATGACGTATGCAGCACAACTACCGAAACCCTAACTGTACTCATTTGCATACTGCATACTCAGAGGTGAGCTCTGCTGAACATACAAGGCCCATGTCCACAACAATATTGATGGATATGCTCCACATAAGTAACATAAGCAAAAGACACTGAGAGAAACATGCTCTGGGATATGTACCCAAATGCAACGATGACTAGGACGTGCTGGAGAGATACATTCCTGAACTGGACACTCACCATGCTTTGGAACATGATTCCTATGTATATCAGGCAGGGACCCTCACTAGCACACTTCAATAGATACCTCAATGGGTGGCTGGGAGACAGACATGTATGCCAGGGATCACTGCAGTGGCTGTACTGTACACAGGTTCAGGAAACAAATGGCTCTGCTGTTCACAGGCACAGGACACTAACCTAGGGAGGTGCCGCAAGTGAAAACACTGTAGTTGGGCTTACGAATGGACTTGGCCAGACAGCATTGTACCTAACTATGAACCTATGAAGCTATTACATGTCCTTTGTGCATGGATAATTGAGTAGCTCTTCCATTTCAATTAGCTATCATGCTGTTACACTGTCTGGTGACTACAAGCCATGTGTATCCTGTTATTGTGTATTGTACATGCCAATAGACATACCCGATGTTTGCATAATATAACAGTAATGCTATGTAAAATATTTGACATATCTACCTACGGTACTGTACATTACACATTTTTGCAACAATATCCCATAATGCAAAGCATAATTGCACAGCAGGAGCACCTTAGACATGTTATTCTCAGTTATACGCCCATACATATGCCTACTATTACAGTATATCGACATATACTATCCCCTGTTATGGCACATACTTGTTGGACAAACCCTGTCAATGACAGTGGCTGGAGTGGAATTGTTGTATTTAAAGCCCTTATGTAGCATCCCTTGTGGTGTATGAGGTGTTTACCTTGTGGCCCACAGCAGTACATACAATTTCTACAAGTGTTACTATGCTCAACAAGACATCACTACATAATACCTTTTCCCACTGTATGCATTGCGTACACTTTCATTAATACAGAACAGGCACTACATACACTAATATACTGAGTGTTCTACATACCTTCTTAGTGGTCCGAGTGTATGAAAATATCTGTCTTACTCCTTTCCTGTTTCAATGGTTTTATAGTATGTGCATACGGTTTGAATGTATGGCAAGCCATCCTTTTATACATAGATACCAGTAACATGTGGTATCCTGCCACCAATTGGTATTCCAGAGTAGATGATTACATGCACATCAGCTGTGCAGCTACTCCACTAGCCAATTACACGGCAACAGTGGGGTATAATTGAATACTCCACTTAGGCGTTGTCCTTTTGCCCTACCTTCGAGGAAGATGGCCTCAATGTGTTTTTGTGATGAATTGCAACTGCTATATGGAGAGACACAGATATTTTGACTTCATGTCCCCTGTGAATTGTGTGTGACAGCTAGAGGATGTAGTTCTACATGTGAGTGTAGCTGTTATCTCAACCGTCTGATATGAGACTATTGCAAACAAAACCTGTAACATTGGCATCTGTTCCATTGTACAACAGCAATGATTTCACATAGCGCCATTACATTGTGTCTCTCACAAGGTATGTTAAGGCTTCTGCAGAAGTCATTGAGTGAGTGGATGTTTGTGATGTTATTACAGTCTGTATTGCAATTGTTTCGGGTGTGGGGGAGATGTAGGTGGGTGTACATAGCAGATAAAGGTTTGTGGGGACTGCATTTATACATTATTCCATATATGTGTGAGGGCTCCTTCCCTAATTGAAGACCTATCATTTAGTAGACTAACACTATGGTTATTGCAGGCTTATTCATTAAGCCATTGTTAATTGGTTCCTATATAGCATGCAGGTGATGTTCATCCTTCAATCCCTCCGGTAATACATCGATATGTAATGAAATGTTGCTACATGAAAGCTGTCTCGTGTATTTCTGTCACAGATATTTGCAATCATTACAGTTGTGTTTGTTGATTGAACCTCTTTGGCTTGGGTTGCCACCTTTTCAAATGGCCATAGTGGGACATTTGCAGGACACACATCGTATTTTAGAGGCCAACACATACTCACGGTCATTACAAAGGATAGAACTTAACTTTTTTCCTAAATAAAACCTTATTCTTGTAGCAGTTTAGTTGCTTATTATGTTTCTTGTAACATTTAGGTCTTTTAGATACAGAAATAACTAACTATTACATAAAATATGGGACATAATTATGTCCTACAATCTCAGGACATTTGCACTTTTTAAAATTTTTTTGTCAGGACACAACTGCCCAAAGAGGGACTGTCCTCTCAAAGTGGGACAGGTGATAACCCTATGCCTAAGGCCGGCTATGACCATACCTACTGTAATAATCTACCTCCAAGTTAGCACGAACAGACACACGAAGCAAACACACACACACACACACACACACACACACACACACACACACACACACACACACATTACAGTCCCACAGAAACACACACCGCACTCAGAACACACACTTCATACCTCTCAAGTGTACCTCATTACGAGTAACGTACCTCATTTGGGGTCTTAAAAAGTTCATGTTCCTCGAAGTTCCCTGAAAGTTCCACATTGAAAGACTATGTCACACATTCAGTGTTAGGAATTTTTATAAGTGAAACCCATTGTAAATAGAAATGAATCATATTAATTCATTAAAAGATCTTCTCTATAAGTAAAACCAGTATACTTTAACCATCCTATGACCTTCCTAGTTGAAGTTGTTAGTAAGCCATTAGTATGTGTTCCACATTTTGCCCATTTGTTCCACATTATGAGGGCTAATGTTCCTCATTTTGGACATGGAAGGATGAGAGCTATGACACACTTACACACACTACAGCAATCAGAAACACACTTAAACACAGTACCTACCTGGACCGCAGCACCAGCAGCAATTACTAAATGTCCCTTAACAATGTGATAATAGTACTCGCGATTCTAGTGTTCCGGGACTGTGGTCTTTCGGTCTTTTAAGCCTCGTGATTATGCGTGTCTGTATGTAAAGCATTCTGTAGTTGGCAGTATCCTATTTATTTGTACCTCCATGGTTGTGTACATGTTGTTAACCTATATATATATAAAGAGAGAGAGAGTGAACACACCTTTCGTTGGGTGCATGGCAGTGTATACTATTTTCGGAACTTTGCCCCTTTGTGTTTTAACCTGTCATAATACACACCTGCCATTGGTACATCTCAGGTAGTTTAGTGGTAGGTGATTGTGTACATGGTTGTGTGTTCTACTCCTGGCAGTGGTTGTTTTATCTCTCAGAGGCAGGCACTATTAGTACAAGGGTGAATAATGCAGATTTCACCTGTTCTGGCCATCTTTGACTGTGATCTGCGTGATATTCAGCAAAACTTAGACCTGTTTTGTGCATATCCATGTAGTCATGTTTAAATGACACTTACCATCACTTGCCGGCACATAAACCCACTAACATGTGCTTAAACGTGCTCTAATGACCTACATCCAACATCCATTATTCGTGCCATCGGAATTACGTAACGGCCCTTGCAGGTCGTGGAACAGGGAACATGCACAACACAGTCAGTGGCTTTACCACTTGGGCATCTGGGATATGTACAAGTGTTATGGTGTTTTGTATGTGGACTGTACTATGGCTGTTCCTCCATACTGCAAACAAATGTGTAACTCAGTTTACATATGGATGATACCTATTAATGGTATGTCCAAGTGATGTTTAATGGATGTGCTCCAGCTATGGGAATCCATGTCACAGTGAGCCACACACTGTAATGTGCTACACCTTGCCACAACCATAACTGGAGAATGCTGGGGTGATGGATACCTGTCATGGGTACTCCCCATGCTTTGGAACTACATCCCTGATTACATTATATGGAGCCCCTCATTAACATACCAGGGAATCCTTGCAGAGTGGGTGGGGAACAATGGTTACACACATCGATCCTGCAATTGCCTCTGCTCCACAGAGGGATAGTTAGTTAATCAATGGGGTGGCGACAGCAGACACATTTTGTCAAGGCTGATGAATGGCCTCTGACAATCAGGCATGTACCTACCGATGTACCTAGGAACCAATACATACAGTATCAACACATGCTGTTAGCTTCATTTACTGTTCAGGTGTTGACTTACCTTGTTCCAATAGCTGTTGTGTGTGCAGTAGTTGAGAGCTGCCTATGTAGGATTCACACAGTAAACCACCTATACATAACAATTTACAGGTGGTCGTGTGTGTGTGCCATCCATTTTACTGTGTGTGCAGGTGGAGAAATGTGTCAGTCCATAGGGGCCTACACTGTCAGTGTATGTGCTATATGTTCCCTCTTTGCCAAGGCATGGGCATATTGGGCACGCCTCTGTCTGCCTACTGGGGCTGGCACAGGGTGTTTGTGGTCTGAATCCCTCTGTGCCTGTGATGCCCTTGGCAATTGCGGTGGGCTGTGAGGGCCTTCACCATTATGTCCCTGCTGCAGCTGTTTCCACAGGATCATATTATGTAGCATGGCACATACTATGAAGATGTGGGTACACGTGCCTGGAGAGTACTGCAAGGCTCCACCAGATATGTCCAAGCAATGGAACTGTGATTTCAGCATCCCAAACACATGCTCTATGATGATTCTGGTTTGTGCGTGTGCCTCATTATGGCGTTCTTGCATGGGTGTGTGTGCATTTCTGATAGGAGTCATCATCCACGGCTCCAGTGCATAGCTGGCATCACCCACAAGGTGGCCATATGGGATGTCCCCCCCTGACAAATACCTGATACAGCTGTGAAGCATGCCAAATGTGGGAGCCATGGTAGCTTCCAGGGCTGCCAGCACACACATCCGTGATAATGCCCTGGGCATTGCACATGACCTGGCAGTTGATGGAGTGGTATCCCTTGCGGTTTATGTAGTGCCTACCATGCTCACCGGGTGGTGACTTGATATGTATGTGCATGCAGTCTATTGCACCCAGTACCTCTGGGTAATCTGCCACATGGTGGAAGAGACACATATTGCTGGCCAACTCCTCCTGAGTTCAGGGGAAGTATATATACTCATTGGCACGTGGTAACATGGCATCCAGGAACTGGTGGAGTACTCTGGATGCTGATGCCTATGAGATCCCCATGATATTTCCAGTTGGCCTTTGAAAGGTACCTGTGGCTAGTATTATCAAGCTTAAACATACCTTCGTGTCCACTGGGATGGGTTCCCCTCTGTTGTTCCTGGATCTGAGGCGTGGCTGGCACAGCTCAACAATTTGCTGTATGATGTCACTGTCTACCCTGTAACACTCTACTATCTCCAGATCATGTAGCCCCTGGTAGGTTACCCTTGGTCTGAACACTCTTCTCCTCCTCCGGAGCCTGAGGTGGTTGTCAGCATCAACCTCCACACCACCTTCAGTTTCCAACACATGGTGATGAATCACAGCTATGGCAGCTCCCAACAAGTACATTGTAAAAGTTCCCCATCTGTTTACACCGATGGTGCAGTGTTTGGGAATACACGAGTGTGTGTGAGGTGCCTTCACACTTTATACTATTGTGCTTTGAACACTGATGATGTCATAGGGTGTGTATGTACAATCAGAGCCGCAGGGTATCTTATGTGTTTTACCACAGGTACTGCTATTGTTGTGCCTTTGGTGTTGAATTACATTTAGCTGCCATGGATCACCTCTTGCCCTTGCCTTCACTTTTCTTAACGATTCCCCTCTCATTGTCGGGCATGCATCCAGCAGCCTGCTTTCTTGTTTTGTACTTTCCCAAACCAGGATTGTGTTGCGAAATGTGTTCTATAGCCGATCTACTACAGGTTTGCTTTGCTCTGTGGTGACAGTTCTCTTTTCTTTGCAATCCGACATCTCCCCTATCCTGTTCTGCAGGTTGCTACTAGCAGCCTTGTTAGCTGCTGTCAATGGCCCACTGTGAGTTAATAGGTGTTAATTACTCAGTTGTACTCCAATTACCCTACTGTGGCATTTCCTTATTGTCTTCCCGTAAACTTCCTGTTTGAGCTGTGGTGCGCAGCACTTGCGTCCGCTTAAGGGTTTCGGGCACATTGTTATCCACGTACACATGCGCTTTCGGGCACCATGTGTGCTCTTAGCTAAGCAAAGCTATACCTACATCCACACCCATATCCTGCGGCTTTGCTTAGCAACGGGCAACCCGGATTTGCATTGCTCCAATGTGCTTACAGCTACGGTGGCACACCCCACTGCTGATGTCATGTATACCTCCAGACCACTCCTCGGTGTTGTAGCGCTGCGCCGTATGGTACATCCTTAGGCCGGCGGGACATTTGCAATTCATTATTACTTGACTCATTTGCATGGCATTGACTACTAATTCATAGTTACCGCGCCAAACACTGTCACAGACCCTTAGCAACCCTTGCAGCTTGGTTGTGGTGTAGCATGCATACCATTGACTATTATGGTGAAATCACGATTTGTGTTACTTTGCAATTTTAGGACATCTGTATATATTTTCCTTGTGTTCCTGTTTGTGCACACATGCCCTGTGGTTGTACTTTGTGTTACTGTGGCCATGACATTAAATGTTATTTTTTATGTGTTGTGCATGTTTTGTTATGCCATTGGCTGTATATTTAGCCATTGGCATATGTTAACTTTGAAATACATAAGTTTAGTCCACTTTCATGGCTCCGATGTTCTGTTTGGAAAAATGTAAACCGTTTCTTTTGGTTTACATTTCTGTATGCTTACGCTACGCCTGCACCACTTCATGAATCGCTATGTACCTTCATTTGCATGCTGCAGTACTGCACATGGGGTGATTAGCATACATGAGCCGAGAGTTGATCAGATCTGGCGTACGCTGGTAGTGCACGTGGAATTGGATCATACCTGAATCGCTCGGCAGCCATATTTGGCATTATACCGCCTCAGCTAGGCCTGCACTTGGCACAAGCTTCATGAATCCCGGGGAGTATTTTTTTGTTGGTTAAAACAGGCTAAAAAATGCAATAATACAGTAAATAAACACAGAAAAGGCTAACACACTTGAGTGTGTAGTCCTAAACAGTAATCGCAATTAAAACTCTATAAAATTAGCAATTTAAAACTTTTTAAATGAAGCAAGGCAAGTGCACAACTGAAAAATGATTTAAGAGGCAGTAATACAGTAGAATAAGTAGCTAGTCTACATATACAGAGAAGCCTATATATACAGAAAAGCAGCTAAAAGAAACAAACAATTCAGATGCAGTGCAACCTAGAGCACCTGAGTTATAGCAATATTAAGGCAAATACAGTTATAATAAATGCGCTAAAATATGCTCTATATTTCCAAAATCTTTAAGAAGCACAGTCAGAACACAAGGAGATTCAGGCAATTTTTATTTTATCTTTTTTTAAGAAAGGGAGAAAGGAGTAACAGAAGGCCTTCTCAGAGGTTCTCTCTGTATTAAGTAGAATATGCTTATAACACTAGACTGGGAGGAGTGTCCCAGATCAAATCTACAGTATAAGCGGGCAACTGCAAAGCCACCAAGTATAACAACAAAACACCAACAGGGAGGGAGAGTGGGGACCAATACTAAAGCTATTAGCCTACACTCTTTAGACAGTAAACACTACAGAAATCTTTATGACAGCAGTGAGCCACAAAATGAAAGTTTTTAAACAGATAAAGGAGCAAAGAGACTCCAGAGAATGCTTTTAACTGCAAACAAATCAGTTACCCATGCAGATTTGTTAATAGCAATAAAATACAGTAAAAAGTATGCAGCAGGCAATAAAAAGTGCTATTTATAAATTGCTAGAAGCAATAATCAGTATAAATAAGCCAAAAAACAGGATACTTATATATCTCAGATCAGAGTTGTAGTTAATGCCCCTCCTCCACTGTGCTCAGTGTGTATCGATACAAATTCTTCTAGGTATAATTGTATGATAACTACCCAAGACAGCTGTAAATGTCATGCTAGAAAATGATTCAATACCCACACTAAAGAAAATGGCATAAAGCTGTAAGACACAAGAATCTCAGATTTGACTTTGATAGAAAGGATACATAATGTAGGCAGCAAGTCTTACCAAGGGACTACAGCTGATAGCATAATAAAGGAAGAAAGTATTGACACTGGAAAAAATATAGTAAGTGTTAGCAAAAGACTCCATTTAATCCAATATTAAAATAATAAAAGAAACCAATGGGGAAACTAAAAGGGAAGAGCTTGTGGTTAAGAATACACTAAGAGAAGTGAGTGGAGACATTGAGAATGCTGACTTGGCTGACCTCCACATAAAACATTTTAACTTCAAGACAACTCAATGGGAAGACAAAGCACTAAATAAAACAAAAGAAAAAAAATCAAAGATGAGATGGAGAACCAAATAAAGAGAACAATCCCACAGGGGGTAACCATAATTTGAGCTATGAATAAAACTATTCTACAGGTTTACAAAAGAAAGAGAACAGATGCAGTGATGGTTAATTGGTTCTAAGAACTTTTAGAACAATTATAAAAAGTAAGCAGATAGTCACATTTTGGTGATCATTTAGTAACAGATAAAATGAAAGCCAGGATTTTGACTGTATTTCACTGTAGGGATATTATGAATTACAGACAGAATATCTATGCTGCTTGCTTGTAGTGTCAGAGGAAATCATCCAACCCCAGATTTAAGAAGCTTTTGATAGCCTTAACCAATCAATAATGCCCTATTTGAAGGCATAACAAGAAAAATATAGGTCCACTTCTAAATTCCAGGTAAGAGCACCAGTATATCCTAATAATTATTGATTATGCAACAAAAATACTCGAGGCAGTACCCCTTTGGAATAAATGTGGCATGGTTCACAGAAAAAATGAGATATTTTTGCTAGGGCAGGAGTTCTCTGAGAAAGTTCTTACTGACTAAGCACCTCATGCATGTCTGGAGCAATTCATATACTTTTCCATTTTTATAGTTAGACATCTATGAATATCTATGTACCACCCTCAAATAGGGAGTCTTGTTGAGCACTTAAAAATTTATGGTTATGATAAAGAAGGCTACAGAAATGTGTTAGAGACTGAAACCATCTGCTTGCTCAATTCCACTTTGCTATACAATAAGTAGCCAAACCTCACCTGGATTCTTTCCATTTTACTACTGTATTGTAGGCATCCATGAGGTTTCCTCAGTTCAGTGAAAGAAATGCAGCAAGAGGAAAGCACCCCTTTAAAAGGATGAGATACTATTTTGCATAACTGTAGGACATATGAATATAGCATGTGCTCATCACAGAGAATTCAAAATGGATAGGCTCAGTTGAAAATAAGCTCCTTGCAAAGTGGCAAGACATAAATAAATTCAGCCCATCAAATTCTAGGAAACAGATTTTTTTTAACATGACTAGCAGCCATTGAGAATTTATCCCAACCTCAACTATAATAGTTTCTCTCTAACTGAAATGACCAAGGCTGAGACTCCACCGAAAGTTAACCAGACAGATGAAATAGAGCAAGCCTTTAAGCAACTGAAATATATGTTCAGAACCAATACTGATCATTCCAGACTGTGTTAAGCAATTCTTGGTAAACATGGATGGATACCCCTGAAATATGCACAGGTACAGTTTTATCTCAGGTTATACAGGGAGATAAACATCTCATTTTCTATATAGGTAGAAAGTTCATCAGTGTTGAGAAATGCAATTTGTTTGCACATGGTTACACCTGACTATGTGCGGCAACAGTATGAAGCACGCTCTCCCTGCTAGTAACATTAGGTTAAGCATTGCAAGTTGTTGTTCCCTGCATTGTGGCTGATTGCTTTGCTTACTGGCCCTGCTACATTGTTTACTGGTTGTGGCTGAGTGTCTACTGCCCTGCTATTTTCTAGCCTTGCTGTGATAGCATCACACGTGTTGCAGCCTTCCTTCCACTTTTCTGGAATGTATTTAATAATGTGGCACTCAAGTCTGTTATTAATACCATAAGTACTGTCTTGTGGTACTTGCACCTTTTGAACCCAATGTCTCTTGTAACATTTTACCCATTAGTTTAACCACCTTGAAGAATTATATGACGTTTTGTGCTTATTATATTAACTACCTTGTTAAGTGTTGGAGTTAGTTGTATCCTCCACATCTGGAATATTGTGCTGCTACATTTATGCCTTCAGCTCAGTCATACACTAATAAATTGGTACTGCATTGATCACCACATTGGAATTTTTTGACCTAATTCTCAGACTGTCTTATTCTATTACTTTATCAAACATCTGTTGGCTTATTGTGCTGCAGCATTTTTTCCTGTTATTTAAAAGACCTTAAAATCCTGCACTGTATTGTTCTGTGCTGAATTAGGCTATACTGCATACTGCTATATCACATTGTAGTACATTTTGCCATACTGTACTTTGTACTGTACTTTGGGGTCTTCTATTTTGAAACTGTTTTCATTGTCTCATTTATATCGTTTAGCTACATTACTGTGCTATTTTTTACTCTATTGCATCCTTTCATACTGCTTTATTTCCCTTTACATTGCATACTACTACTACCCTCCCCTATTAAACAGGGCAAAGGTCATGAATTTAAAAGGCATGTCATGACATATGCCACCAGGTATTTCTAGGTGGTCATGAGTCCCCTGTTTTTTCTCCTCCCTTTCATTTGACAGCTTTCTTGCACTAGGCATGATGCATCAGTGTAAAAAAGTGTCCCATGATTACTACTGGCAACCATTTGCTTCCATCCCATAGATCTATTCACACAAGATATGTGAATACTTAATGTAACTGCAAACAAACTTCTCACAAAAATTGTTTATCATTTCCCAGGTTAATACCACACCTACCCACTACATAGCAAATATAAAACCTCACTGAGCTGCTCCAAAAATCATTTCCAAAACCATAAAGAGCTTATAGGTATGACAATGAAAATGTTATGTACTGGAGTCATACCTCAGTAAAACAGTGGCATCCATTCCATAACACATAAACCTTTTTCTACCATCATCACAGAAGAGAGTCAACAGACTGGTTTAGCAAAGGTCTTCAGGCTACCAGAACAGTCCACTTGCCATGGCAATGCATTTGTTATCTGTTATTATTTATTTATTAATTTATTTATTTAACATTTGTTTACTGATAAAGTCCAACTGGGACAGAGCCCATTTTCAGCAGATGCCTGGGGAGAAATGCTCCACCTGCATGTCTTTGTAATGTGGGTGGAAACCAGAGCACCTGGAGGAAACCCATGCGAATGCAAGGAGAACATGCAGACCTCACACAGAAGGCACTCTAGCCATGAATCAAACCAGAGTACCTCTTGCTGTGAGATGACAATGCTAACTGCTGCACCACTGCACTGCTGAGATTGATTTCGCTACAGTACGCACACCAATGCATCACTAGCAAGGTGGAACAAAGACAGGACATCAATAAGCTGCATCTCAGGGACTAGGAAGCTTAAACCCTTTTATGTCAAGTATGACTGTGACATAATTGTTGATCATGTGGGTGTGAATAATGTGCAATGAACCTTCTTTATACAGTGTGAAGGGGACATGGATCGCTCTGTCTTCTTCACTAACGCTGGAAGGAAACAAGACTTGTTCAGTATCCTCCTATCACCAAGATTTATGCCCCAAAATAAGTAAAAAATAATTGAATTGAATAATTGGATTATTTGCTGGCATCATTCCAAGGGGGCACAAAGTCTTGTGTCAGCGTGGAGGGAAATGGAAGGCAGTCACACCTGCTTCAACAGAGTTGACCCACGTCTATCTCCTTAGGGCTTTCTTATACTGGTTAAAGCATTCTCAACCCCAAAGTGCCTTTTTTAGTCAATATTTGTCTACTCAATCTACCAAACCTAATAGATACAAATTCCAGTCTGACAAATACCTGTGTAGAGCTGCTCAATGCTAGGAGCCAAAATAAGAAAATTATTTTTCTAGAGGTCTGGCTAATAGTGGAAAAATGGAGAATTTGTTTTGTCAGTGAAACTACACTCCAGCACAGTGATAGCACTGCCACATCTAACTTTTCTCTCTACCACACATTTAGACCCACAAATATAGATAGCAGTAACACTGGTGGTGGCATGTCCATGTCTTCACAGCTAGCCTTAATAAACAAGAAAATGATTTGAACTCCTTTGAACATAGTATTTGTAAACAAGACCTTATAATATCAAATCCTGTCCATGACACCTGCAAAACACAAAATATATCTTAATAAACTAGACTCTGGCTCCATTAAACAAAACACCATCTTTTCAAGGGTCATTAACTACCTTGTCTGGCATTCCTACACAGGCAAGCATGCTGAGTGCTTCCTGACTGTACCCTTGCAAACTGTCTTGAACAAATAGTACCCCCACACATACACACGAGAGACACAAACATTCTTATCTTGTCCTCAACAACACAGCTACTGTCTGTAACCTGGCTATTGTCGAAGCATTTCTTGTCATATTTGAAAACCATACCATTTTATTCACCGTTCCATCCCAGCTGCAGTTCAGTGACAACAACAGCCCCGACCACCTTGAAAGACTTCTCCAAGACCAATTTCCTCATGTCCAGTGATGACTTCAGACATTTCAGAAGTCCCCAACTCACTGATGACCAACCATATAGTTAGCTGAGATACATCTACTCAAAGTTTGTACTGCAGTCTCTAGACTTGCATAAAGGTTCATGTCCCTATTCACCAGAAACACCATGCCAAGTTTTCAAACAGTCCCCTCTGGTGTATCATAGTTATAAACATATTTTAAATCAACATACTTTGGAACAATCTCAAAAGGATTAACATATAACTGAGAATAAACAAATCCTACAGTTTATTTAGGAAACTAACAATTGCTATGTCAGCAAAAATATGCTCAAAGCATTCTTTACTTATATAAAGAACATCAGAAATAAGCTTGGTGCAGTTTTGGGTGTTATTGCTAATACCATCACCATTCTGACCCTTGAAGATAGAGTTAACATATTTCCAGATAAATTCAGTTGCAACTTCTCCCTTCTGCCAGCTTCCATTTTCTCAATATAAAAAATGTCCAGTCCAAATCAACTAGAAATCACTTCTAAACAGATCAAAGTGGGCACAGACTAAAATCAGCAGATCTATAGGTCCCAACACATTGTATCAGGCCTCTTAAAACAATACAATACATCCACTATACTGGATTACTATCAGACGCCTGGAGAATAGCTGTACTACTGATCCTCCATTGAGGATGGGGCTGCAACTCACCCACAGGTAGCTTTGAACCCATTAGCCTCATCAGCATCATTTGCAAGGTGATGAACATGTCATCATAGATCTCAAATGGGAAAAAGTGGAACCCACAGTTCCAATACCCCAAACATTTGTTTTTAAAAGATAAATAATGCCTATGAATCCCAGAAGACTACTTCAAAAGAGTCACAGAAGTGCTTGATGATGGTTACCTTGATTTAGCTAAGGTTAAGACTATTTCCCACTCTCACATCAACAAAAGAGTAGCCAAACCTATTACAAATCCCAGTACAACCCATTGTGCCACAAACTGTCTCACTGATCGATACTGCTCTGTTTGAGTAGATGGCAAATTATCATCCCAGAGACTTGTCAACATCAGCATACCTCAAGGCACTGTTTTGGGACTATTTGTATTTGGCATCAGCTTCACCAATGTCAAATCTGATAATTAAAAGGCCTCAGTCTCTATATGCTGATGATTACCTCCAAGTTGGGCTAACATGTACAAATGTGTGGCTTCAGGATCATGATCTAAACACACACACACACACACACACACACACACACACACACGCACACACGCACACACGCACACGCGCACATGCGCACATGCACACACATACACACGCACACATACACACTCAAAAATGTAGTACTGCAAAGTTTGGGGAAATAGGAGGCCTAATTTGTCTACCAAAGAAATGATTCCCTCATTAAAAAAGCCTATGATATCAGAGATCTAGTCACCTTCATAAATAAACTTTCCTTTGATTGCCACATATCCACTTGTGTTAGGAAAGCCTTCTTCCTCATCTGACTGTTTACTAAGGGCATATCCTTTCAGTAAAAAGACAATGTCATTACAATCTAATGGTTCCTTATCAAAATTATAGTAAAATGCAATGCACAGTTCATTATGTACCTATTCAATCTAGGTTGAAAACCACAACTTTCTACTCAAAAAAATATATATATATATATATATATATATATATTTTATGACCTCCTTATATTTATACCAGGACTATCACCCCTCTATCCCTTATGGACAAGAGGAGAAATTAGGGGAGTGTGGCACTGAGAATTCAGTGGCTAAGTTTCAAAAGGCTTAGCTGATGCATTATCTTGTCGCAACCTATGACACTATGAACTTAAATGAACTTATTCTGTATTTTCTTTGCATAATCTTATTACTGCTTGTATATCTCATTTTACAAAAGAGACTTTCCTAATTTTATTTATTTCAAGAAAAAATATATATTTTTCAGCTTTAAATGGCTGTGATTTGTGACTTGTTAATTTAGGGTGTGTATTCTGTCATTAGAAGAACTGCTGCCACGGTGGTGCAGCGGTTAGCGTTGTCGCCTCACAGCAAGAGGCTCTCCCATTCGATTCTTGGCTGGAGTGCCTTCTGCGTGGAGTCTGCATGTCCTCCCCATGGTCGAATAATGCTAAAGACATGCAGGTTGGTGTGAGAGTGAATGGGCATGCCTTTGATGAAGGTTGGGCATCAGGCTGGCAACTCGGCCCCGTAAAAATCCACTGCAAAACATGAGCGGGCCGGAGTTCCGACCCCTAACCGGGAAAAGCTGAAAGACTTTTATCCTGTCATTAGAAGAGCTATAGTTCAAAACTATTTAGTTTTGAGATGTTATAGAATACAAATAATTCCATAAACACAACTTTAATTGAAACCCATTTATAAAATGCAGAGTTTTAGATTTAGTCACAAAATCTTGCTCCTGATATTTTGTATACATTTACAATCCAATTTAGCTAAGCTTTTCTCTTGTATGTAAAAGAATGCTGTTACTGACTCTCTATCACTAAATATACCATTTAGTCATCTAACAGATGCCTTCTTAATTTCCCATAAAACAGCCACTAATTTACAAAGTGAATTAAATGTCATTGTTAGGACTCAGCATTTAGCAAGGTTGCCTTTGATATAGTAAGTTCAAAACACTGTGGGTTCTATGCCCATACATTGTGCTTTGATTTATTTTTACTAAGCTGGCAGTGCAGTGTAATGTAAGGAGGGTGCTGTTCTCCTGAGGTACATTTTTCGTGCCTTCTTTTAAATCTCATTCCTCCCCTGTATGTATTGTTCCCACAATTCCCATTCTTTCTACATAATTTGCTCCTACCCTTTTCTAAAGATCACAATTCCAGTTGTTTTATCTCTGTTACTATAGTCACTACTTCTAGTACAGTTGGTTTAGACTTTGATTTTTATTTTCTAGTAATTACTTTTTTGGCAGTCACAATAATTAGACTCAGCAAGACCTTACTATGTCTAGGCAATTCCAATTCTGTATCATAGCTCAAAAAATAATTTCCTTAGTTACTCCAATTTGCTCATTCAGCATCTCCGACAGAGCAGTCTGCAGGGAATCTTTAAAGTCAAACAGCTCATTACACTTCCAGAAAATATGTTCCCAATTACCTCTTTCTTCCCTATCACACCTCTATTCATCTTGGAACACTGTTCCTTCCATACGTATTCAAGTATCCTGGGACTTGACAATCACAATATAAAAAATGTGTAACTGAAGCATTGCAATCAACCTGAATTAAATATGTTGTTACTCCCAGATACCAAGAATTATAAGAATCATTCTGACTTACTGTGAAAAACTGCAGCACAACCCTAGACTTCCAAAAGTTTATCCAAAGGACAAAACCATTAGTGAACTCAGGAATACTTAATAAACTGGAAAGCTAAGTGATGATTTCTGACTTGCTAATGATGTAAAAAATAAATAAATAATACTACCCAAGAATTCAGAAAGAACCCCAATGCCCAATGTAAGAGCTGAGGTAAAAAGGGACTGTTTCCTTGATGTGGTATTTTGAGTTTCTGAGACAGATTAGCTGTGATGATGAAGGATCTGATTATCAGCTAATTTACATATCTCTGAATTGCTGTTCATTATCCTAAATGCAGATCAGCACTTTTCTGTTGTAGTTAACACTCTTGTTCCATGCCTTGTGCTGGCACAGGCATCCCCTAATACACTCTCCCATACACACACAAAGACACCATACCTGACCCTGAGTTGTCATAATGTCCTTGATATTTCCTGTTATGTATTCCCTCCATCATAAATTATGTCTACAATCAGCCAGTAATGCCAGATGGTATTATAATGCAGAAACTGCATTGGGGTGCAAGACCTGCTGCTCTATTAACTTTTTGAGTGACTTGAAGTCATATTTCAAACATTCTCCCAATATCATCTAGTGTTCTTCCCACATTGCCCTGAAGCCTCCCCTTGACATGGATTCAATCTCATTATGCTCAACTGTCCTTGATTTTATAGACAGTCCCTGCTGTTGCCTCTTACAGGCATAGCTGTCAACTATCCATACTTTTGAAGAAATACCCAGATTTTAGGCTCATAATTTTGCTATGTTCCTGAAATATTTTTTTTAACAAATCATTGAGTACTGCAGTTTTTACCTTATGACAGACATTTGAGATTCAGGCTTTGTATCCTTTAATAAATGCATGCTAATGTAAAAGCTGTCATTTAGCAATTTTCTAAGTTTACAACAGGAATAATCAAACTGATCCCGCTTTTTCTATATTTCTTGTGCTATGAGGCAGAGAGGTAAGTTTATAGGTGCCCTGATCAACTGCCTTGCAATTCACAAACTACTGCAGTCTTTGAATAATGAAAAAAAATCTTTGCTATACTTACTTTGATATACTAACTTAACAATTAGCACAGAATGCTAATGATGTTGTTTCCTGTGTTAAGGGTGCAAAAGGAAATCTTAACCTAGTACTTAGAGCACTTTTTGGAACTATAAGACATAATTGCCCCTAGAGGAAAGTCAATCTATAATAAGCGGTTACATTTTTACAAATCCTAACAGCCACATTTTCTATGATTGTATATATATTAAAGTAAAACAGATAAGAAAAGTCATAACATAATAAAATTAGTATGCAGCTAAGGTGATAATTTAATCCAAAGGACATGACTTATATTTAGAACTGGGGGAACATAAACATTAATCTGCCTCTGCTTACCTGAAATTCAAAACTTGCTACCAAATCCCTCCAATTTACCTTAATGGAAAACTACAAGAAAAAAGAAACCAGCTCTGTGCATGTATCAAAGCCAAGAATCATGAGAGTACTCCTGCTTTGCTAGGAATATAAGTTTAAGATTATGTAACACATACCATGCTTCAATAGATTACAACCAGTCTATGATATTACATTCTTAAGAGAATAACAAACTGTTAACAATAATAATGAATAATTTCTTATTTTTGTATTTGCTATTTTGCTCTTAGATTCATAGGTTCATACTTGTGTACTCGGCTAATGGCCCTGGAGCCTTTACAAGCCTAGCCCATAGGATTACCCTGGCATCATGCCACTCGACCTTACTTCCCAGTGCCTCTGTCGAATAAAGTCACTGGAGTGATCCCTGGGGTGAATATTCTGTTTCCCATCCAATCATCAAGATTTCTCTTGAAGAGGGCCAGTGAGGTGCTCTGCTTGACATGTATGGGAAGTCTATTCCACAGCATGGGCAGTCTCTGGGTTATGAACCTGTGCCTCCAACATGTTCTGTTGATTGTGGTAATGAGGATGAGGTCTCTGGAGCATGTGGTGTGGAGGGACTGAGATTTCTTTAGATGTAGCATTTATAACAGAGCTGGGTCAGACATGGCTTTGTAAGTCAAGCAGCGATCGCCTCTAAGTAGGCAATATGAGACAGATAATAGTTGGACTTTTTTGAGTCTGTCCATATAGGACAAATGTTTAAGGCCTAGGATCCTCTTTGTGAGGTACTTTTGCAGTCTCTCCAGTTGTTGCAGGTGTTTGGTGAGGTACATGCCAAATGGGTCATTATACTCAATGATTGGCCTAATGAGGGAAGAATAGAGGGAGACAATGACCTTTCTTCCTGGATGCAAAACCCTTAGTAATGAGATGTGCCACATAGAAGGACTTTCCTGACCACAGTGGCAATGTGGTGGTCAAAAGAGAGGCTGCTATCAACCTGTGTTCCCAGATCTCTTATAACACCTCCTGTGTTCAGTGGACTACCATTGATGTGGTAATTCATGGGAACCGCATTTTCCCCAAGCGGGATGATGATACATTTTTTTGGGAATTGAACTTAAGGCCATGGTTCTGACACCAGTTGTTAGTCTCAGTGAGGCCTTTCTTTAGGATGTCACCATCACTTGGGGAGTTAATAATAGCTCCCAACTTGCAAGCATCTGTGAACTTTGTCAGCTAGAGTCCCTTCGTGTTGGCCTGGACTTCAGAGAAGTAGATACCAAACAGGAGAAGCAAACCCTGTGGAACTCCATTCATGACTGGACGGCAATCTGACCTATTTTCACACTTTGGGTTCTACCTGTGAGCTTGTTTGCAACCCACCTATTGATACAGGGGTTGATGCCTTGCTTAGTGAATTTTTCTATGATTCCTATGTGGGGAATGGTTTCAAAGGCCTTGGACAGATCAAGGTAGGCTGTATGAACCACCTTGCCTTCATCTACAGCTCTGGTGACTGACTCAAAGAAGTTGACCAAGTTGAGCAGGCATGATCTACCCTTCACAAAACCAAACTGTGTGGCATCCAAAGTTTGGAGATTCCCTATATCCTTGTTTATTAGGTCCATGATGATGCATTCCATAGCTTTGCATATCAGACTCGTCAGGCTAAAGGGGCGATAGTTCCCAGGGTCTATAGTCGCTCCTCCTTTGTGGAGAGTGATGACTGTAGTAGTGCACAATTTGGTAGGGACAAAGCCTGACGTGAGGCTGTGATTGAACAGGGCACACAGGTGCGATGTCAGTTCACTCTGTAGTTCATGTAGAACATAGCCAGGGATATTGTCAGGTCTCATAGAAGCTGTATTATTGGCTTTGGACAGTGCTGTTTTAACCTGTGCAGCAGTAATACTAGGTGCCTGGCAATCTACTGGCATTATGACTGATCCTTTGGAGGGGGTAAAGTTGGCATTGAATCTGTCATCCAGTTAATTGGCAATATCTGCTGGCTCGGTATAGGGGGTATCAATGTGCAGTAGCTCAAAGCAAATATGGGTACTGCCATGGAGATTCTTTACATAACTATAGAAGGCCTTGTGGTTGTCTTTACTATCTGCTGCAATTCTGTTTTCATAGCTAGCTTTAGAGGATTTGATGAGGGATCTCAACTTTTTGTTGAAGCTGATAAGGGAGTTTTTCCAGCCTTGGGACTTCACCTTATTCTGCATCAGTTTCCTCCTTCTGTTGCACATTTTTTTCAGGCAAGGGACCACCAGATTGGCTTCCTTTTTTTGGAGGAGGACATCTTGGTTGCATTGGGTATGGCGAAATCCATGCATTTGTGTACGTGTTCGTACAGTGCATTAGTGTATGATTCAGCGGTCATGCAACTGTTTTCCATTTGCATGGGTGCCGGGATGTTAGCCACCTCTGTTTTTAGGAGTCCAAAGTTAGCTTTGGAGAACTATTTCATGGTAGTTGCCTTTGCGGGGGGAGGGGGGATATGGGGTTCCAAGGTGATTAGTTTGTGGTTGGATCTAACCAGGGAGGAGTTGACTTTTGGTGTAGAGCAATGGTTGCCCATGTTAGTAATGACCAGGGCAAGGATGTTGCTACCTCTAGTGGGGGTAAGAATGAGCTGGTCCAAGGCATTGGAATTAATGAATTCCAGGAAACATTGGGCAAGTGTATTGGTACATGAGTAGTTTTCCCAGTTAATGGAGAGGTAGTTGAAATCACCCAGTATGAGAGTGTTAGGTTGGACCCTAATATTCTCCAAGGTGCTTAGGAACATGGAGTGTGAGTCTTGGGACATGGTTGGGGACCTATAGCAGGCTACAACTTGAATTGCTGTCTTACTCAGTGTTAGCTGCACCTGAAGTATCTCAGATGCATTATGTTGGGCTACCAGTCTAGAGATGTGTGCATCCTTTATGAATATGGAAACACCACCACCTTTGGATCTTCGGTCCAAGTTCTGGGGCCAAAAGGTGTGTAATGAGTTATAATCTGGTAGGGCAGGGGTGCTTTCTGCTGCCTTGAACCAGGTCTCTGTAATGGCACAAATGATGATGTTCTCCATTTTAAGGAGTGCTTTGAGCGAGTGCATTTTGAGATTTTGACTTCTAGCGTTGAGCAGCATGACCCTCAGATTGCTTTTGTTTGTAGTTGTTTTGGTGATAATTTGGTCTTTGGAACACCACCTAAAAAAGGCAGGGAGGGAGGGAGCCGTATGACCACAATGGAATCTGATTTTATAGATGAATGTACTTTACTAAACAAAATGTTTTTAGAGAGAGGGTACCCCCATGAATTTATTAACAAAATTAAGGAAGAAGTTCTGGATGGGAGACAAGGTAGATTTTAACCAATTCTTGGAAATAATAATTCTGCCAATTTAGGTTTGACTCCAACCTGATTATAGGCAAGCATTAGTCCTTGAATATAATGCTTTCAACAATAAAATTACGAAAAAAGTTGTTGAAAAGGAATGAACTAGGTTTAATAAGTTGACCGATCTAGATCAAATCAATGGAACTAATTGTAAGGTAGTACATAAGAATTCACAATCTTTTAAGAATTTGTTGGAACATAAAGGCCCCCATAAATCCACGAGGACTAGGAAAGGCACATTCAAATGTGGGCATTGTGCATATTTTGCCAACATTATTGATACTGAAAAAATCTTTTTAGAAAGTAGACAAAGGTGGATTATTAGTAATGACTATTTTAATTGTGAAACCAAGGGAGTAGTTTATTTAGGGGTATGCTCAGAATGTAATTCCTTTTATGTGGGGAAAACGGAGAGAATATTAAAAAGAAGGATATATGAGCATAAATATGAAATTTCTATAAAAAAATAAACAAATGCCCTATATAAACATACCACAGTCTGTCCCAATGCTAAATTTTATTTTATGGTCCTAGAACAAGTTAAGAAAGATGTAAGGGGTGGGTTGTGAGAAGAAAAGTTGGTATTTAGAGAACTATGGTTTCAAATCTCCCTTGATGCCACTACACCCCCAGGTCTTAATGGTTTTATTTCTATTGTACCACTTTTAAAATTAAAAGCAGGAAAATATAAACTATTAATATGCATTTTTTATTATAAAATTATTTTTAACTAGCAGATGGCAGGTTATTTTTATTCATTATTTTTTGAGAAAACTTTATACATGTTTTTTCATATTAATAATTTTGACCTTTTTATTTAAAAGTTTATATAAAAATACAACGGATTTTGTATTTTATTAATTTATGCAAGGGTTAGATAATAAAATGGGTGTTTTTAACATTGACTACTATTAATTTTAGCAGAGACCTGTGTTCTTTAAAGAAACCTTTTAATTAATTCCTTAATTATGAAATTGATGTGATTGTTTTTTTTGTATGTAATTAATGTATAAAAGGTTTAATGATTTAGTCAGAGGTCATCTGAAGAAGTCAGTGCATTAGGACGAAAATGCAGTTTACCTAAAAGTGTTTATGTGTATCGTGTTTGCTGTGACTTTTGTGGATTATTTAATAAACTTTTTTTTCACCCGGTTTACTCCAGCAGTTTTGGCACTCTTTCTCTGTTACTGTTTTTTTCGTTGTGCCATTTCCTTTCTTTTTCTTTACCTCTAGTGGGGGTAAGAATGAGCTGGTCCAGGGCATTGGAATTAATGAATCCCAGGAAACATTGGGCAAGTGTATTGGTATACGAGTAGTTTTCCCAGTTAATGGAGAGGTAGTTGAAGTCGCCCAGTGTGAGAGTGTTAGGTTGGACCCTAATATTCTCCAAGGTGCTTAGGAACATGCAGTGTAAGTCTTGGGACATGGTTGGGTACCTATAGCAGGCCACAACTTGAATTGCTGTCTTATTCAGTGTTAGCTGCACCTGAAGTATCTCAGATGCGTTATGTTGGGCTACCAGTCTAGAGATGTGTGCATCCTTTATGAATATGGAAACACCACCACCTTTAGATCTTCGGTCCAAGTTCTGGGGCCAAAAGGTGTGTAATGAGTTATAACCTGGTAGGGCAGGGGTGCTTTCTGCTGCCTTGAACCAGGTCTCTGTAATGGCACAAATGTCGATGTTCTCCATTTTAGGGAGTGCTTTGAGTGAGTGCATTTTGAGATTTTGACTTCTAGCATTGAGCAGCATGACCCTCAGATTGCTTTTGTTTGTAGTTGTTTTGGTGATAATTTGGTCTTTGAAATACCACCTAAAAAAGGCACTATAGGAGTGACAAGAGCCTTGGCCAATATTCGGAAGCCCAGGAGTGACAGATTCAGACCATCTCTGGCAAAGCATTGAGGTCTGTTAATAATGTCATCCCAAGCAGACAAATACTGGATCCCCTTAGAATGACACCAGCAACTTAGCCAATTGTTGAAATCAATCATTTTCTGCTTGTACTGTGGTGTAATTCTGGGTGATGGTAGGATGTTGCTCTGGGCTAGGGTCATACCTGCCTGGGCTACATAATCCGAGAGCTCCTCCATGTCTTTTTTTTGATGTAGTCCAGGGAGGTACATCTCAGGTCATTCACACCCACATGTACAATGACAGAATCATATTTGTACCTGTTGTTGACGGACCTGAGTGCGTGTGTTATGTGGCGGATCCTGGTGCCTGACAGGCAGCTGACTATTACTTTCTCCTTATTCAGTCTAGTGAGTGGGTAATCAGTGTGCCTCACTATCGAGTCACTTATGACTAGTGTGTTGGGCATGCTGTTTTGCCTTAGGGGCTTTGGTTGAATGGCACACTGTTTAGGAGAGGTATGTGCCATGTGATTAGTGTTGTGTTGTGGTGGTTAAGTGCATTTCTGCCTTGGAGGTCTCTGCTGTTTGGATAGATTTTTATTGAGAGCCTCCATGAAGGTGGGTGTGTGATTTGTGTTTTTATGTAAAGGAAGTGCTGGTGTGTGTTCTGGAGTGCTGTGTTTTCCAAGGGGTGTGGTGCAAGTGTTGACCTTCTCCTCTTGACCAGCTATTCTGGTCTTGGCTGGAGAGTGCATGGCTTCCAATTTGGATATATAAGTGCATCACTCGCACGTCTGAGTGTTGGGAGGTAAGAGGAAGGGGTTGTCAGTGTACATGAGGCAGTTGCTACATTGCCTCAGGATGCCCAAGCTCACAAGATTAATAGGAGAAAGCACAGGGAACTGACCTTTAGACATTCCTGGAGGGGTGGGCATTAGTAATAAGTACTGGAGCTGTTTCCTTGTAGAACGTTTAGTGGTGATAGCACTTTTGTGTTCTACAATTTTATTTATTTATTTATTTATTTACATTTGTTGACTGGGAGTGTCCGACTGGATGTAGGTTCATTTTTAGTGGAGGCCCAGGGAGAAAAGTTCCACAGTTAAAATAAACAGACAGTAGTTATATTGGATTACATAGCGATTAACAATTTAACATAACAATTAATTACAAACATATTTACAGATGAAGAACATAGTACATCAGTAGACAACTAGAATCTTTATCTGCGAAGTACATAACAGACATTAAGAAATGTTACAATAAGAAGTTCCTGCTGTATAATAAGTACTAGGCTTATGAGCATCTGAGCTTGCTATAATCAAGGTAGTTAGTGGAGTGGAAAGAAAGGTAGTGGTTGGATGGGGTGGGTGATATTAGAGTGGGAGTTGCAAGGGCATAGTCAGCATGTTTTTAGGTGCGCTTTTAGTAAAGTTTTGAAGTGGGTGCATGATGGTATGGAGGTAATTGTGGGTGGGAGGGAGTTCCATAATTTGACTATGATGCAAGAGAATAGTGCTTCACCAGCAGAGTTATTGGCTTTAGTGATCTGCAAGTGATTTTTGTTGCTGGATCTTAGTGGTCTGGTGGTGCAATAGGGTTGGAGTAGATTCTGGAGGGATGGGACATTTAGTGGATGGTTTACTAGTTTGTGGGTGAGTGATAGTTGATACCATTGAAGGAGGTGAGGGAGTTCAAGCCAGCCCAGTTTAGCAAGTGAGAGACAGTGATAACTACAGTAGGATGCCCCTGTGGTGAATTTGGCGATTTTGTTGTAGTAGGTCTCTAGCTTGTTTAGATCGCATTGCCTTAGGTTGGTATATATTGGAGAGGCATAAAGTAGGGCGGATATAAGGTGGGAATTTGCTATTGAAATCTTTGCTGCTTTGGTGAGAAGTTGCTTATTTCTGTATAACGCTCCTCGTTTTTTGTGGACTTTTTTTATGGTCATGGATATGTGAATGTCAAATTTTAGTTTATTGTCTATTTCCACTCCTAGCAATTTGGTGTGTTCAGTTGGGTATATAGTGATGTTGTCTTTTGCTGTGATGTTAAAGTGAGAGTTGTTTTGAGTATGTTTGGTGGGTTGGAAAATGAGTAGTTTAGTTTTGTTTGGGTTGAGTATTAATTGGGCATCGGATAACCAAGTTTCAACAGAGGAAAAAACTTCCTGCATGAATCTTTGCAGTTTGGGTAGGGACTGAGCTGAGCAGATGATAACTGAGTCATCTGCTTATTGTATGAGTGTGCCATGTTTGGTGGCAGAGGCTAGAATATTGGTGAAAACAGAGAAGAGTAGGGGTCCAAGGATGGATCCTTGGGGAACCCCTATGGAGACAGGTAGTTGGGAAGATATGTCATTCTGCCATACAACGGATTGTTGGCGGTCAGACAGGTACCTCTGAAACCAGTTGGTGACTGATTGACAGAAGGATAGGTTATTGAGGACAGAGATGAGTTGTTTGTGTGGGACCATGTCAAATGCTTTATATAGGTCTAGGAAAGTAGCAGAGGAGAGATAGCCATTGTTTTTATGCTGAAAGATAGTGTTAGTAAAGGAGAGTAAGGCAGTGGTGGTGCTATGGTTTGGTCGGAAACCATGATGAGTATTGCAAAGGAGGTTGTTAGTTAGGAGGTAGTCTGAGACCTGAAAATGTATGCATCTCTCTAGTATTTTGGAGAGTGGAGAGAGAATAGCTACGGGGCAGTAATTGGTTAGTTCTGTGGATGGGCCGCCTTTGTGGATGGGAATTATATGTGATACTTTCCACAGTGTGGGAACATAACTTTCTGACAGAGATCGGTTAATCAATATGGATACTGGGTAGGCCAGAGCATCAGCTGTGATTTGTAGGTATTCACTTGGGAGGTTGTCTGCTGCTAATTTGGTGGGCTTAAATTTTGTTAAGAGTTTTTTTTTATGTTGGAGGTAGGTACAGGAGACAAAGAGAAGGCAGTGGGGAGATTACTAGTTGAAGGTGTGAGTTGGAGGGGAAGGGGGTTGTGTTGTTTAGCTAGTGATAGTATGGTTTGTGTGAAGTGTGTGTTGAATGAGGTAGCAATATTTTTGGAGGAGTGGGGGATGTTAGGAGGAGGGGTACTGATTTTACCTGAGTGGAGGATGGAGTTTATGGAGGATGAAAATTGTTTTGGGCTGTGTTGAGAGGAGTCTAGGGCAGACTGGTAGTATTGGAATTTGTCCTGTATATTATTAGCTTTTTAACTCTATTGCATAGTTCTAGGAATTTCTGTCTAGTTGAGGGGTTTTTGGTTTTGCGCCAGTGCTCCCAGGCTTTAACCCTGTTTTTCATTTCTGATTTAGTGGTTTTCTGTAGCCACGGGGAGGGTTGTGCTGTCGTTCTGGAAAGTCTTATGGGGGCATGGTAATTAAAGATGCTCAGAAAGGTAGTATTAAAAAATTCAACTGTGTCATCAAGACTGAGGTACTTTAGGGGATGCCAGTTACATTCTTTGAGGGATGAGATGAATGCGAGTGTGTTAAAGTTTAGTTTTTTATGTATTTGACGTTAGATGACAGGTTTAGCTTGATATAGGTATTTTTTGAGTAGGAATGCTGGGGACTGATCACTGAGGCTATCTGATAAGCAGCCTGTTATATATGACTAGGGGCTCTTACTGACTAGTATCCAATCCAGGGTAGTGTGCTTGCTGGAGTTTTTATTTATCCTGGTTGGCGACTGGACTAGTTGGGTGAAGCCATGAAGGTTTATATGATGGGTTGGATTGTTGCCAGAACAGGATTGCCAGTCAATATTGAAATCACCTAAAATGATAGTTTCTTGGGGGAGATGATGGGTAGACCAGCTGAGGAGGTTTTCTAGTGAAGGGATGTTTTGACCAGGTGGGAAGGAGCATCCAATTATGTTGATGGTTTTGTTTTGGTTTATTTTGAGGTTGGTATATATTATTTCTTCATTGCCTATTTGTGGAGCTGATTATTTTAAGATCTGGATGTTTAGATGCTCTTTAAATATTATAGCTACATCTCCTCCTTTCTTGTTTAGCCAGTCTACTCTTAGTATGCTGTAACTGGTAGGGAGTATTTGCTCAATGGTAATGTGAGGTTTTAGCCAGGTTTCTGTCAGGATGACTATATCTGGGGAGTACAAGTCTATGGTGGCATGGAGTCCATGGACTTTGTTGGATATACTTCTAATATTTAAGCTTAATAGAAGGAAGTCACTTGGCTTTCTATTGGCTGTGATATGGGAGAAGTTGTGGTTTCTAGTCTGATTATGAGGACTGGGGTTGGAGATTGTAGGGCCAGGGTTGGGGTGGATGTCTCTACTTAGGGCTAGTTTTGATATACATGAGGTTGTTAGTTTTCTCAGTTTTTGAATGTGTTTGTTTATTAGGGAAACTTTATGATTGTGCTCTGTGGGTAATAGGTATGGTGGGAGGGTTACTAAGTTAGGTTGTAGGGATGCTTTATGTTTGAGCAATATAGTTGGTAGAATATGCAAGGGGTGCATAGAGATGGTTCTTGAGTAGGTGGGAGGGGAGCTGAGTGAGGGTGAGACATGAGTGGTGGTGTGAGTGGTAGTACAGTGGTAGTGGTTGAGTGGGGGAATGATGGAGCTTTGGTAGGATGTAAGATATGCAAGGAGAGTGCATGCAGTGAGCATAGGTAAGGTATGCTTGTACGTGTTAGTTGAGGAGATGTGATAGTAGTGGGAAAATGGAGGAGGTAGTGTTGGGTTAGAGCTGTGGTTGGCTATTGGAAAGATGGGAGGGGTTTGTGAGTGTAATAAATGTAGGACCACTGGGGTGCGAGGGAATAGGGGGCAGGGTGGGGAGCGAAGCAGGTAGAGACCCAGTTAGTTGCTCTTATGAGGAGGCTGGAAACAATCAGGTAACAGAGTAAACTGATAAATGAACATATGATAGTGACAAAGGGTGGTTGTAGTTTTAGAAATTGTGCCTGCCACAGGTAATATTTATCAACTTTGTGATTGGCTTAAGGTAATAAACAGGGAAAGGGGGAGGGGGAGAACAAGTGTGTGAGCAGGCAGTTCTATTGTACTGCTGCTAATGAGCCAAAGCAAAGACAAGTTTGTGTTTAAGAAACAATCAGAATTGACCAAGGACTGCTCTGAAACTGTAAGTAATTTCTTAACCATTTCTCAGGTGGAAAAACAGGATAACCTTGTATCAGTAGGCTACTGTGGTCTCTGTTTAAATTAACAAACACACAGTATTGATCAGTTATGGATACTATTTGCTAACAGAAGGGAATAAGAGAGAAAGTGGAAGATGAGTGTGTGTGTGTGTGGTGGGGGGTGGGGCTGCTTACAAGCAAAAGCACAGTGCTCTCCAGGGGAAAATGAATATTGGCTCAAACAGGTAGACACATACTCAAAGTTAACTTTAGCTGTTTGCAGACAGTTCAGACCCAGACTGCACTTTTCTTATAAGAATGATACAGTTGGCACCACAGTTGTATACTTAAGAGTGGTGTTAGGTCTAGAAAAGAAGAGTACAGAGAGGAGTAAGCACTTTTGAGATGGTAAAGATATATTATAAAGATTACAAAAAACAAACTGAGCAAATAGCTACTGTAACTACTAGTATATGCAGATACTGAGTCAACTAGAAAAACATCTATTAGAAGAAACCTCATCAGACAGTTATGCAGTCAGAGATAAAAATATAGCGAGCAGAACTCTGTCCTGGGTCTCTAATGTGAGTCTATCCACCAGTAGCAGCACACTTATATAGAAATATTTAGACACCAGTATGAGCTGTCTACACACAACACATTTACATGAATAACATTAGTGAACAAGGTGCAGCTATGCAAATAGACCATACTATTATACTAAAAACAACTTGGTGCAGACAAAATGCTAGCATGCCATAGTAACCTCCAGTAATTGCTACATAGTCTGGTAAAGTGCTAGACTAATAAGCTAGTAAAAGTACCAGGTTCTGTGAATGTCAAAACACACTTCTCCCTCTCTCTCTCTCTCTCTCTCTCTCTCTATTGAGAGCTTCTTATACATACAATGAAATTTTAGAATCATTAACTTCTATTGATCTGCTGTGGTGACCCCTAATTGGAGCAGCCGAAACAAGAAGAAGAACTTCTAAATCTGAAACTGTCTCTGTAACAGAATGCTTACTGCTAACTACCACAGGCTGTGCAGAAGGATCCTAGCTGCCCAGGCCTAAATGAACCAGGATCATATGAAGATCTTCTAGACATTTGTAACCTTGAATGCATTCATAAGCAGGTGGATTATTTTTAGAGCACTACACCCAAAAATGACATCACCCCATTCAATAAGTGCATTTGTAATCATAGTTTTATTTGCTGTGGCCTGACCACAATGTGAACACATAAAACTAGTGCAGTCCCTTTTATAATGATACAACCACCCCACTCCCTCTTTACCTACACATATAAAGAAAAAAAAAAAAAGTTGGGCTTAACAGTATACTTCAAAATACAACAGCTGCTATTAGCAAAAAGCTGACTGTCAAATGGTGCTAACTGTCCTTGTTAAAAAAAATCTACAGTTCATATCTCATGTTAAAATAAAGACTGAACAAAGACTGAACAAAGGAACACAATATGTCTTTTTAAAAACTGTCTTTTTTTAAACTTAGTGAGGGCTGTTCATAGAGCACTTGCAGTCTCCAAAAATCATTGTTTAACCAGAAAATCTACAACAGCCTTACCTGTGGTATTTGCATTCCCAAACGTGCCACAGTATCATTCTAAAATGGATAGCAAGCCGTAGAAAATCTGCATGAACTGGAAACAGGGAAGAAACCTCCAGCTTCTCAAAATAGCAGTAGAAACTTGGCAGCCAATAGTTGCAGCTCTGTTCATCACTAATGGCTCAACATTTGCTTTACCAGGTTCTGTGAATGTCAAAATGCACTTCTCTCTTTCTCTCTCTCTCTCTCTCTCTCTCTCTCTCTGTTTTTTTTGTAAAGCTTCATTTTACCTTATAGATTCATAGGTTCATAGGTGTTTACTAGGCTAACAACCAGAAGGGCATTTTTAAGTCTAGTCATGCATCCCAAATCTCTGACAAGTTCTGATACCCTTGGTAAGTGTAAGCATGGGCCTGGGAGATGAATCATTTACAGGTTACCTCTGTTCATTAGAGACACAGATGCCAAAACATGGTTGAATTTCCAGTTTCCCATCCAATTGTCCAAGTTGCACTTGAATTGGGTTAGGGAGGAACTCTCCTTCGCATGGATGGGGAGCCTGTTTCATAGACAGAGTAGTCTCTGTGATACATACCTATCTCTCCAGCAGGTCCTGTTTATATCATAGGAAGGTTTAAGTCCTTAGCATGGGTAATTCTGGTGCTGTTTGTTTTTTGGATATGCAGGAGGTCCATCAGAGTAGGGTCTGACAATTCCCTGTATGCCAGGCATAGATCTCCCCTCAAATGCCTGTAGGAGACAGAATACAGGGATCTGGCCTTGAGGCAGTTTGCATAGGACATATTACTTATACCCAGAATTCCATTAGTGTGAGACCTCTGTGGACATTCCAACTTTTGGATATGCCTGGTTAGATACATATAGAAGGGGGGCATTTTACTCAATGATAGGTGTGATGAATGCCAAATACAGGGGAACAATGAGGACTTAGATGCCATGCATTTTTTTTTTATATGTTGCACAACATAGAATGATTTCCTCACCACTGTAGACACATGATGGTCAAAGGCTAGATTACTATTTATGTGTGTCCCTAAGTCCCTGACTACTGGGTCAACTCTAAGGGTTGTGTTGTCAATATGATAGTTAGCAGGGATGGATGACTTCCCAAAGGATACTATTATGCATTTCTTCTCATTAGTTTTAGTCCATGGCTCTGACACCTCTTGTTTGTCTGTGTCAGCCCCTCCAGGAAAATATTTGTGTCAGTGTGACATTCAATTACAGCTCCTAATTTGCAATCATCTGAAAATTTAGTCAGCCAGATACCACTAACATTGGCCTTGACTTCTGAGAAGTAAATGTCAAAAAGGAGTGGTCCAAGGACTGATTCCTGATGGACTCCACTTGTGACTGGCCTCTTTGTAGAGGTAGACTCCTCAGTTCTAACTTCCTGGGTCCTGTCTCTGAGCCAGTTGGCTATCCACCAGGTGACATACAGGTTTGTACCTAACCTCTTGAGTTTGTCAACAATATCCAAGTGGAGTATTGTGTCTCATGCCTTGGCCAGGTCAAGGTAGGCAGTGTGAACGACTTTGACTGCATCCATTGCTTTCAAGACCTTCTAGAAGAAGTCCACAAGGTTAAGTAGGCATGATCTGCCCTTGACAAAACCAAACTGGGTTGAGTCCAGTGTCTATAGGTTTACTATATCTCTGTTGATCATCTCTATGATAATTCTTTCCATGGCTTTACATATAAGCCTAGTGAGACTTATATGTCTGTAGTTTCCAGGGTCTGTAGATGGCACACCTTTGTGCAGAGGAATGATTGTTGCCATTCTCCATTCATGAGGCACAAAGCCTGTTTAGAGGCTACAGTTATACAGTAATTCCAAAGGCCCTGATAGGTCATAGTTCATGCTATTTAGAAGGCATCCTGGGATATTGTCAGGGCCCATTGATGCAGCATTCTTTGTGTTAGAGAGAGCATTAAGGACTTGTTCCCTAGTGATAGTAGGTGAGTTATATTTGATGAGGTTTCCTGGGAAGGTTGAGGGGGAGAGAGGAGTACAGTTGGAGCTGAATTTATCAGCCAGGAGGTTTGCTATATCACCTGACTCAGTATAGGTTGCTCCATTTACAATGAGCTCTGCACACAATTGTGTACTGCCTTTGAGGTTCCGGACATAGCTAAAGAATGCTTTGTGGTTGTCCTTGGCCTGGGAGGCCAAACTTACCTCAAATTTGGCTTTGGTAGACTTTATTTGTCCTCTGAGTTTGATTAGTTTGATGACAGTGCTTTTATCCTGCTGGGTGCTGCACCTCCTAATTTCTTCCATGGTTTTCTTCCTCCTGTTATACAGCTGATTGATTTTGTGATTCCACCAGGGTGGCTTCTTTTCTGAGTTAGTTCTGTACTTCCTCCTGGTGGGTACAGCTGCCTCTATGCAGCTATTAACATGCTTGCACATGGTTTCTGTGAACAGTTCTCCATAGGCAGTAGTGTTCTTTGAGTTTATGGGGGCTTGAAATTTTGCCAGGTTCTCACTTAATAGCAGGAGGTTAGCCTTAGAATAGTTCATGAATATTCCAGGTTTAACTGGGGGTCCAGGTTTTATTTTTACTTCAAAGGAGATCATTTTGTGGTCTGACCTTACCAGGGAAGGCATTACAGTAGGGGGGGCGCAGCAGTCTCCCATATTATTGAGAACCAGATCCAGTATGGTTGCACCCCTGGTAGGTGTATTGACTATCTTGTCCAGGGAGTTTGTGTTTTCAAAATCCAGGAATCGTTGTGCATGTATGTTTAGTGTCATATAGGATTCCCAGTTAATAGTGGGGTAATTAAAGCCACCTATGAGTATGGTATTATGTTGGATGGTTAGTGTTTCTGATAAGTATAAATACATTGTATGGGTTTCCTAGGTCATAGAGGGGGACCTATAGCTTGCAAGGAAGTGGTATTGGATTTTACCTATGGTGATTTGAACATGGATCAGCCCATGTGCATTGTCCTGTTTGAGCAGCCTTGAAGTATATTTACTTTTGATGTAAATAGAGACACCTCCTCCTTTAGTCCCTGCCTGTGAAGTCGTTAGCCTAATTGTGTGTAACACAGCTAATTTCTGAGTCTTTGGTTAAACTCTTTTGAAGGACTAAACTAGGCCAAAACAATTCTTTCCCTGGGAATATTTTGAGACAATTTACACATCTCTAGATGATTAAAGGATCTCGGTGAAGTCATTAGCTGCAGTTAGGCCAAGATCTTCTTAAATAACTGTAACTTTTGCCATACCTGCAAATTCCTATAATTTCTCCACTCCAGAATATTTCCTGCTTCCCGAATTAGTAGAAGCAGCATCCATCTCCATGCAACTGCTATTTAGATAAATTATCATTAACGACAATTACCTTATTTTTCTATACTGGGAAGGGGCATAATCCAAAACAGCTGCTGTAAGTGCTAGCTGTTTAATTGTACTACCCAGACTTGCAGTAGGGAAAACCTGCTGACCAAACATGTGGCAATGACTGCCAAGCTGGTCATCCATGTCATAGGTCACAGCATCAAACAAAGGCACTGACACCATTACATGGAGAGATGAGGCTCTGACTCTGACCCAGATGACCATGACTGAAGAGTAACTATGATGTTAAAGTAGTGATCTAGGGGATGAGAGTAAGTAGCAAACACAAGGTCATTCATCTTGCGGAGGAGGGTGGCAGCTCAGTCTCCTGCAGGACTGACACCAGGCAGAAGTTGATTGTCTTAACAAGTGCAGCAGGACAATGACCCCACATTCCCCAAGAGGCATGTTTTGGTACTGCAGCTGACACTCACTATGCAAAGAAGCGCACAAACTAAAGACACCTACAATGAAGGACTTCTGCCCTTTCATGCCAATGATTAGGAATCATGGATATGGACTATACAAACCCCAATAACTATATGGAAGTTATCAACATCTTATTACAGAAACCACTTGGATGATATGAGAAACTAAATCCTACAAGGCAACTGGATAAAAAACATAAAAAGAAAGAGCAATATCACAAGGATAAATACTCAGAACATGTTGAGACCTAACCTTCCAAAAGTTAAAGCAAAAGCATTTTTTAATGTTTAACAATCCCCCTTGTCCTGGTAAGTGTTAGGTACACTTGTGGGTAGTGACATCTGAGTCCTGCACTAATCCTTTTGTTTGGTCAAAAATGGACCCAAGGAAGGTGAAACCCTAGTTCCCACACTGTAGCATTTATCATATGGTTCTTAGACTGCCAAATTCCTGATGAGCAGCTGGAATCTGAAGCCAATTAACTTAATCCGATGAATTAGTGTCTTGAATCATCTTGTCATTGATTGGTGATATTTGGAGCCAAGGACTCTACTCCTGGGATGTCTAGGTCCAGTCAGAATGGAAGGATTCAGATGTTGAAGTTTCTTCAGGTTGCTCAATATGCCAGAGCTCTTATTTCTGATATTTGATATTTATTTATTTAGTTTGTTTCTCGGGGTAGTGCACTGATCACATTGGCCCATTTCTAGGAACAGCCTGGGTGAAAATGTTCACAAAAAAAAATGAAACAGATGAAAGTAGATAATCTGATACAAATTGAAAAAATATGTAACTGTTATTAATAGAGAAAGAAAACAAACATGAATTTATTTTAGTAGTAAATATGAGTAGGAAACAGTAGGTGAGGAGAGTGGATCAAAGTAGAAGTGATGTCTGTCAGGAAGGTGTTAGGTTATGTGTCCAGCGGAAAAACACTTGCAGTTAGATTTGTGATAGAGGTGGCTTTTGAGATGTGCTCTGAATGTGGGAAAAGAGGAGACTTATTTTAAGTAGGGCATGGGCATACCTTGCAACCTCTTAGCACAAGAAATCTGAACAAAGGCAAAAATAATGGGGGAACAGAGGCCCAAAAACAGGAACAGATTTTAAATATTGCTCTTATAAACTTATAAACTTGATAGAATAATAGGTTTTGCATTGGCATGCATTTTCTGAGAGATATGAAGTCTAAAACTCAAATGCCTGTAATTATTTACTGACTTCAGACTTCTGTGATTTTCCAGGAAAAACATAAATTTTATGAGAAACAGACCAAAAATATGAGGCAAAAACCTGGACATTTTACAAACATCTTGACTGTTGAGAGCTATGGAGGAGGAAGACAGGCATTGCCAGAGTTTGGGTCAAAGAATGGAGAAGAAATGGGTGCTACAGTGCAGTTTGCTTTGAAGTGTCTGGAGTGAGAAATTTAATTGGAAGAGGTTTTGGTAGTTATAAGAGTAGTATTACTAAGGAGTTTGGCTAAAAAAGGTGGAAAGTCACCTTGGTGAAGTAGTCTGAAAAGACCCTAGGAATAGCTGAACTCTGTGGGAGACTGGTAACTATTTGACTTTGGAGATGGTAATGCAGTGGTAGTCTGGGAGAAGGGGTTGGGGACTGGAAATGAATTAGCAGACTTTGTTTTCAATGCACTGTAGTGTGGATGATTTTTTAGAGGCTGTAGATATTAATGGAAAGACCGTATTCAAGTTGAGCAAGGAGGACTCTTGTTTATTGCAGCTGTAGCTGGTCCATAGACAAAGGGAGATATTTTCTAGGAGCACAATAATAGAAAACTGATATTTTTCCTGACATTTTCAATATGGCTTTGGAAGTTAAGTGGATGGTCTAGCCATAAATCTAAGTATTTACATGATGTGGCTATTTCTGTTGGGGAACCATCGAGATCTGTTATCTTGAGATTTTTAGAAGCATTTTTTAAGTTTATGTGAGGTTCCAAGTATCATACGTTTTGTTTAGGAGGGAATTAGGAAGGGAGTAGGAGAATTTTATGGTTGTTTAGCCAAGAATTAAGGAAGTGGAAGTCAGAATGATGCCATGTTTGAATGTGAGGGAAGGGATCAAAGAATAACCATGTCATCTGCATAAGGAGTGATAGGAAGGTTAGGAAGAGTAGATTGTAGTTTGTTAATAATGATTTAAAACAGCAGCAGGTGGAGGGGGTGGATCCCTGGGGCACTCCTCTGGTAAGGGTTGCTTGCGATGATAAGGGTGATCTTATTTTGATTTTGAAATACCTATTTGTTAAGAAATGTTGGAACCAGGTGACAGTGATGGAGATAACACTGATATATTGGGAAGAGTGAAGGAGCAGGAAGTGGTCAATAAGATCAAAAGCTTGGTAAGGTGAAGGAAAAGAGTTTCTGAAAGGTTTCCTTTATCCATGTGGAGAAGGACCTCATCTGTAAGTGACCATAGTGCTTTCATTTTTTTCTCCCACCATCCTAGAATCCATGCCATTTAAGAATATAGAAGTGATACTTTTGAATGTAAATGGACAGTTCGCTATAAATTAGCTTTTCAAGAGCAGAAGTGGGAGCTATTTTCTGGCTGAGGCTGTTTGGAAGAGGTTTTATAAGACCAGTTTTGCATGTGCCTGGCATTGTATTTTGAGCTAAGCCGAGGTTATACATCTGGAGAGGAGGTGTGGTAAGGAAGTCTTTGCATAGTGATATAAACAAATGTGCTAAGTTGTCTGCACCAGGGGGTGCATCCTGCAGTATGTTTCCTGCTAGGGGGTAAAGGTCTTTGTGAGTAATTTTCTTAAAATAGAAGAGGGATTAAAAGGAGGAGGTGCTGGGAAGTTGGGGGAGAGGTCAAGCTTGTGGTATTATATAAGTGGCTAAATTCCATGAGAGAATCAAAGTTTGAAAGTAGGCCTTGAGAGATCTGGATGGGGATAGAAGATCACCATCATCTTTATGGTGATGGGATCTGTAGATTTTTGACCAGTCAGAAGATTTACTTCCTGACAGAAATGTTTGGTTTTGCCTATCCTATCACAGTGAGTTGTTTGTTTTTCCAATAGTTTGCGTTGCACCTGCATATAGCTTGCTTAGCTATATTGCAAAAAGCGGTAAAAGCAGTACAATTTTCTGGTAAGGGGGTTTGTCTCCATGAAAAACACATACTAGCCCTACATTTGTACTGAGTTTTCAGTTCATTGGTTAGCCATGGATTTTTGTTGTATTTGAAAAGGTACTGTGTTAGCGGAAAGAATGTTTTGAAATTGAAGGAGGTATGTGTAAGAACAGTGGCAGCTATATTAGGATTCTATAAGTTTTTAATGGGAGACCAATTGAAAGTTGCTAGATGTTTTTGAGGTTGTCTGTACTGATTGTTGATCTGGATCTGAAGGTACCTAGTTTGAGGGACAGTGTTGCTGATTGGTAAAAAATTTGGAAGGTTATTGGGGAGTAGTCACTGAATGATGATGGAAAAACACATATAATATGCCCATGAGGCCAATATATGCCGATAAGGCATAACATCGTACCCAACACTCTAGTCATAGGTGACTCTATAGTCAGGTGCGCTGATGTTCCACTCACTAGGCTAAAGAAGGAGAAAGTTACTGTCAGCTGCCTGTCAGGTGCCAGGATCTGCCACATAACGTATACACTCAGGTCACTCCACAACAAGTACAAATATGACACTGTCATTGTCCATGTTGGTGTGAATGACCTGAGACGTACCTCCCTGGACTACATGAAAAGAGACATGGAGGAGCTCTCAGATCTTGTAGCCCAGGCAGGTATGACCCTAGCCCTGAGTAGCATCCTGCCATCACTCAGAATGATACCACAGTACAAGGACAAAACAATTGACTTCAACAACTGGCTAGCTTCTGGTGTCATTCTAAGGGGATCCAGTATTTGTCTGCATGTGACGACATGATCAACAGACCATGATGTTTTGCCTGCACCTGTCGCCCTTGGGATTCTGGATACTGGCAAAGGCTCTTGCCACCCCTATAGTGCCTTTTTTAGGCAAGGTTCAAATGACAATTCACGATCGTAACAGGTACAAGCAAGCAAAATCTGCGGGTAATGCTACTCAATGCTAGAAGTCTAAACCTTAAAATGCACTCACTCAAGGCACTCCTTAAAATGGAGAACATCGACATCTGTGCAGTGACAGAGACCTGGTTCAAAGCTCCAGAGAACACCCCTGCATTACCAAGCTATAATTCATACCAGACCTTTCGGCCACCTAACCCAGAATGAAGCACTAAAGGTGGAGGTGTGTCCATATTCATTAAGGATATCCACACCTCCAGGCTAGTTGCACAGCATAATGCATCCATGTTTATCCAAGTGCAACTAACTCTGAGCAAGACTGCAATCCAAATTGTAGTTTGCTACAGACCCCCCACCATACCCCAAGATTCCCGCTACTCATTTCTTGATACACTGGAAAGTATTAGCGTACAACCCAACACCCTAATAATGGGTGATTCCAACTACCCTACCATTAATTGGGAAAACTACTCATGTACCAACTCTTTTGCTCAACATTTTCTGGAATTCATAAATTCCAATGCCTTGGATCAACTTATTCACACTCCCACCAGGGGCAGAAATATCCTAGACCTGGTCATTACCAACATGGGCAACCAGTGTTCCACATCAGAGGTCAATTCCTCGTAGGTCAGATCCGACCACAAACTAATCACCCTAGACCACACATCCCGCCCCCACCCCCAATTAGGGAAACCACCATAAAAAACTTCTCCAAAGCCAACTTCACACTTCTTAAGACAGAAGTGGCAAACTTCATGACACCCATGCAGACGGACAATAGAGGTGCAACTGATGAATCCTACAAAAATGCACTTTATAAGCACTTACACGAGTGCATGGATCATGTTATCCCTAATAGAACCAAGATGCTATCCTCCAAAAAAGGAAGCCAATCTGGTGGTCCTCTGCCATAAATAAACTCTACAACAGAAGAAAGAAACGGTTGCAAAAAAGAGTAAAATCACATGACTGGAGGAACTCACTGGTCAACCTCAGTAAGAAGCTGAGATCCCTCATAAAATCCTCCAAAGCTAGTTACAAAAACAAAATTGCCACTGACTCTAAAGACAACCACAAAGCATTCTATAACTATGTCAAGAATCTCAATGGCAACACTCAGATCAGCTCTGAGTTACAGCACAATGGCACTAAATATACAGAACCAACTAATATTGCCAACATCCTGGCAGATAGGTTCAATGCTAACTTTACCCCCCTCTCACCCCCTAGAGGGCCCATCTCTATACTGGAAGAATGCAATGTTCCTGTAAACATGGCTGCACAGGTAAACAACACACTCTCCAAAGCCAAGAACACAGCATCCATGGGACCTGACAATATCCCAGGCTGCGATCTACATGAACTACAGAATGAACTGGCACCCTACCTAAGTACCATGTTCAATCATAGCCTCACCTCAGGCTTTATGCCCACTGAATGGTGCACCATGATGGTCATCCCACTCCACAAAGGGGGAGCCACGACAGACCCCAGAAACTACTGCTCCATCAGCCTGATGAACCTGGTCTGCAAGGCCATGGAACGTGTCATCATTGAACTCATAAACAAAGACATTGGTAATCTCCAAACTCTGGACCCTACCCAGTTCGGGTTTGTAAATGGCAGATCATGTCTCCTAAACCTGATTGGCTTCTTTGAAGCAGTTACCAAAGCCATAGATGAGGGTAAGGTGGTTCACACAGCTTATCTAGATCTGGCCAAGGCTTTCAACATCATTCCCCACTCTGAATTATAGATAAGTTCACTAAACTAGGTATAAATCCCAATGTCACAAGATGGGTTGCCAACTGGCTCATGGACAGAACCCACACTGTGAAAGTAGCAGACTCCAAATCCAACTTCAGACCAGTGACAGGTGGAGTACCACAGGCTTCAGTCCTGGGTCCTCTCCTGTTTGTTATCTACTTCTCTGAAGTACAGGCTAACACAGAAGGTCTTTGGCTAACAAGGTTTGCAGATGACTGCAAACTAGGAGCCATAATCCTAAAGATGTGGACATACTACAAAAGGGCCTCACTGAGACAGATGCCTGGTGTCAAAGCCATGGCCTGAAGCTCAATGCCAAAAAGTGTATTGTCATCCCCTTTGGTAAAAACTCTGTACCCATGAACTACTACATAAGTGCTAGTCTACTTAATGCCCAAAGTGTGATAACAGACCTTGGGACACAGGTGGACAGTAATCTCTCCTTTGATAATCAAATCGCCATAGTGGTCAGGAAATCCTTCTGCATGGTTCACCTCATCACAAAAGGTTTCTCATCCAGAAAAAAAAGGTCACTGTTCCCCTCTACTCATCACTCATTAGACCCATTATAGAGTACAATGCCCCTTTTGGTAAGTACCTCACAAAACATCTACAACAACTGGAAAGGCCAAAGAAATACCTCACAAAGGGATTATTGGCCTCAAACAGATGCCCTATGCAGACCGTCTCAAAAATCTCCAGCTTACTCTGTCGCATATCGCCTACTCAGAGGCGATCTCTGCCTAACATACAAAGCTGTGTCAAACCCAGAGCCCCTTCAATCTACACACTCTAGGAACCTAAACCTTGTCACCACAATAAACAGAACATGCTGGAGGGATAGATTTCTGCCCCAGAGACTTCCCATACTTTGGAACAGACTACCTATCTATGTCAAACAGAGCTCCTCATTAGCACTCTTCAAGAAAGATCACTTCTGTGGCTCTGCTCAACAGGGTCACAAGAAAATAATTTTCTTGGGTGGCGAAAGCCAGGGTACCTTTTTGGCTAGGCTTATATAAGCCCTCGGGCTAATAGCCTAGTACCTACCTATGACCCTATGAATCTATAATGGAGATAATGGGAGGGTTGTTAGATCCAGAGATGAGTGTTTTCTTTTGGAGATTTGGATGAGTAGCACCATTGACTAACTGCACAGGTTGATATTAGGCTAGGAATTCTTCATTTCTTAGGGGACCTGGGTAATTTAAGTTAAAATCACCTAGAATAGCAATATGACCAGAGGAAGAGGGTAAGTGAATGCTATTAGATGGTGATTATCATAATAATCATCATCACATACATATTCTTCCAAGAAAGAAATTTTACAAGGATCCATCTTTGATCAGGGTCTGAGGAGGCATATGCCTGAACAATGTTGTTGGTTTAAGTTTGTTTTTATAAAGAATGAGAGTGCCTCCATCTTGTTTACTGCCAGGTCTTGTGTCTTGGGGGTATTGGTAGGAGGGAAGTAGATGCTAAAAATCAGGACTTATTATTTAAAACATGTTTCAGTGATAGCTGTGATACTGGGTGATACTGGGTGAGTGGGTTGAAAGGAAAGTGCATATCTAATCAAGTTTATTAGAAATGCTTTGGGCATTCCTTAATGCACAGGAGAGGGTGATGGTGGGTGTTATGTGGTAATATATGGTGGGAGGGACATGGACTAGATTCAGTGCTGGCTCTGAAGAAGAGTGTAAGGATAGGCGTGAATTTATAAAGGTGCTTAGAAAGTTTGAGGTGGAGTTGCTAGGGGCTAGTAGGTTTAGAAGAGATGAGCTAGAGGGATTGTGAAGCTGGAATTGTGTGTGACTGGTAGGTGGATAATGGAGTGTGTATATGAGTGGAGTAGGCCTTGGGGTTCAAGTGAGTGATTATGGGGCTTTGTAGTAGGACAGCAAATGGTAGGTCGGGAGATGGGAGAAGAGATGGGGTTACTGGTGGTATAATGTAGTGGATTAAAGGAAGGAGGAGTAAGATAGTGCAGTGGAGAAGCACTGGGGAGGGTAGAGTAGAAGGGAGCTCTGAAAGTATGTGGCCAGAGTCTGGATGATGGGAGTGAGTCAGAGACTGCACATGGGAAGGTAAAGGGGTTCAGCATGGTGTGCTGTTTGCTAATGAATTTATTTAAATGTGGATAGTACTGAAACTGTACAGAATCTTAAGGTTGGGAATATATCACAATAAGTATGTTAAGGAACTGGAATACAGGTTTAGTAAAGCTGTGTGCCCCTTTAATGAGTGGTTAGAAGTTGGTGGGAGGTGGGTGGAGACAATGATGGATAAATTGGAGAGCCTGGTGAGTAGCTGGAGAATTGTGGTGGGAGCGGAGCAAAGCAGGACACACCTCCTCCAGCTGGAATTAATCTATGAAGGCGTGCAACGTGGATGCATGGGGCATAGAGTTTACACAGCCCAAGCAGTGTAGGGGTCCAAAAAAGTGGTTGCTAACTAAAACTAAGACTATTTAATTGATTAAGCTATAGATGTTCACCTTAAAGATCAGAAACAAATGTGCAAGGTGAGTTTGAGATTAAACAAGCTAGTGAGACTTCCCTTGCAAGCACTTGAGTAAATGCATCCTGTTTCCCTGGGTAAGGAGCATGAGCAATTACATTACACTTTTGAAAGGTGAGGATAAGGAAACTGAACATTTTTAACAAATTTTAACATATGAAACAGTCTTTCACTTATAAATGTGAACAAAACAGAAGAATTTTCACATGCCTTAACAGACTTGCCCAGGCGGAGTCAGAAAATGCTTTTACTTTCTTTTGGTTAATGGTTGAATTGCTGGTAAAGTTAAGGAAGAGTAAAGACCAGCCAAGGATTACTGTGTGTAAATGGCAGGTAGAACTAGAGCAAGTGCCTGGAATAACCGCTTATTTGTCCATCATGTCTCCTCGGTAGTTCAGAAAGTCTTTTTTCTCTGTCATCTAATTTCAAACAGAATCTCCACTTGGTCCAAATATATCTTAATTCAGTATTGCTCTTATCTTAACAGACCTTTTATTGAATATAACACACCTTTTGGTGTGTATTTATCTAAACATACCATAAAACTTCAGAGACCTCACTTCATAATGAAAAAAAAATCAGTGGCCTCAAAAATCTTAGTTATCAAAGAGAACAGCAACTCTTCCTCTGTACTCAATCTCTTACAGACTCCTCTATGGTGATCTCTGTCTAGCCTTTCAAGCCATGAAAGATCCATCTCTATTTTGCTTCCTATTCCATCACAGAACTGATGCTACCTCAAATACTTGGTTACAGGATTTAAACCTTCATCAGCAAATAACTAGGATAAATTGGCATGATAGATTTATATCTCAAGGTATTCCTCACCCCTAGAGCAAACTTTCATTACATGTCAAGCATGGTAGCACTTTTCCTACCTTCAAGGTAAACCTAGATAATTGGATGGGCAGTTCTCCCAGAGTCTGTCTGGTCTTGCCCTCCTTGAGGTTAGCGGAAACTTATCAATAGGATTTTTGGATAGGCTTGAATTTATGACTACATAAATGAAACAAGGAAATGTACAGAGTGCTGGAGATATGGCTTGAGATGTGCATTTTTATTAAGGTATACAAGAAAAAAGAAAAGAACGCCTCTTGTATTTTTTTTTTCTTTTAGGATTCAAATTAACTTGTAGTTCACCCTTCTTAAAAATGTTGCTATACTTATTATCGTTGTATTCAAATAATAAATAACAATAATTCATTTATATGATTTTACTATGCCTGTTATGGTGATTGGTTGTTATTCTACATGTGACCTGATTGGAAGGGTTATTTAAACATGTACATTTTTCAAGTGTTATGGTTGTGAAAGTCCTGTGAATATATATGGTAGAAAGCACTTAATCGTTTAAGTTATTGATTACTTTGTTCAATAAATTTGGACTTTTTACTTTTTGGTCTTCGTTTCTTTCACATATCGTTGGTGGCATTATGATTACGGTTGAAATACATAAGTCTTGTTTTGTTGTTTTTTCGAGTTTTGTTTCTTCCTGGCTGCATGTTGGATTATCTGGTTTACTTAGTGGTTTTGTTTCCAGCATGAGTGTACTTCATTCAGCTTTAGGGTTAGTCCACCTTTTCGTTTTTCATGGGGCTTTCTGTCAGTAATGGTCATATTTATGCACTGGATGGATTTGGGCATGAGTCCACCACACAAAGGTGACTTAACACAATTAATTGGCCTCTTAGTCATCAAGTGAGCTCCCTTAATTCTAATCTAGCGAAACTGGTGATGCCAGTTTATAGCTCCCAAATGGTTCAACGTACTGGAGCTGCAAGTTCACAGCTTCAGACAAAAGGCATGGTGAACACAAACTCAGTGCAACAAACAGTAGATGGATTATTCAATGGCTTACATTGTGACAGAAGAAGATACTGTTATACATAAAAAAGGATTGATTTAAACAACTGGTTAGCACAGGAATTGAGTTTTTGGCCTATAGAACCTTTGACCTTTAATGGTCCGCTTAATAACATGCTTACGAAATTTGAGAAAAAGTTAAATAAGGCTCATAGTCTACAAGTCAATAATCTTTATTTGACTGAACACATTAAACATAAAAGACTACCCAAAGGTCTTCTGGTCTACAAATTTCTGAATGGATTATGCCATGCAGGCTGTGAACATTATGAACTGATTAATATGTTTGATAGACATGGGCTGGAATTAGTCCAGTTTATAATTAATTGGGACAACTCTCAGATTAAGAAAGTGTTTGATGACATTAGTGTTTTAAGCAATGCTATTCTTAGTGATTTATTATTTGGGTATAATAATAATAAATATGATAATAGTTTTAGGAAGGTTGAACTACAAGTTAAGTTGAATCTTAACCGAAAGCAAAAAAAAATCTTACAAGGGCAGAAGTGGATTACGCACATAGGAAAGCGTGCCTTTTACCCAACAAACAAGATAATTTGAAACATAATGGACTGAATGGGATACAAGACACTCAGAGCGAAAGGTATTTTGCCTTTCAACTGTGCAGGATTGATAGTATCACTCCAATTGGTGATGGAGATATGGTAAATATTCCCAATTATGGAAATAATTTTCCTTTATTAAGAAGATCACACGGATCAAAGAATAACGATAATATGAATTTTTCTGATAACAAATTTTCTCCCAATAATGTTTTTTTAGGTCACCATTCAGATTCATCAGTGAAGGGGAACAAGAGCGGGGGGTGGGGTGGAATAAAGGCTATTGGAAATACTGAATATTTTGACAACATAGGGAATGAGGTTATAGTGACACAGGTAGGTATTGTCCATTCATTTAAAGGTTTTAACATATTTAATTATACTGAATTGGATATGTCTACTTGTTAGAAATTTTAAGCTTTTTTTAAGGGGTGGAAATTTGTACCTGCCTTTTCAATGAATCTACCTGATGCTTTGATAGAATTAAAACTTTTTATCAGGCAGTTAAATTTACAATTAAGCCAATATAATTATTCTAATGATGATAAAGTTACTTTACCACAGCAATCCATTTTTAAAAAGAAGAGTGCCTACTACCTCCCACTCAGTGATGGGAGTAACGTGTTATAAAAGTAGCATGTTACTGTAATATATTAAATTTTTAAGTAACTAGTAATATTATGCATTACTTGTCAATATTGTAATGCAGTAATTCTATTGTTACATTTTTTAATAACTAGTAACACAAATGTGAATTACTTTCGCGTTACTTTTTGCTTGAATTCAGCCTTCTAGCTGGGGGAGAGAGAGGGGCACTCCACATTCAAAAAAAACACACAAAAAAAAAAAACACTGTGGCATGCTCTCTTTTAAGGAGGACCATGCATGTGTCATACGCATGGGCATACCCAGCATGCTCTATTTAAGGAGGACCATGCATGTGTCATACGCATGGGCATACCCGGCATGCTCTCTTTTAAGGAGGACCATGCATGTGTCATACGCATGGGCATACCCGGCATGCTCTCTTTTAAGGAGGACCATGCATGTGTCATACGCATGGGCATACCCAGCATGCTCTCTTTTAAGGAAGACCATGCATGTGTCATACGCATGGGCATACCCGGCATGCTCTCTTTTAAGGAGGACCATGCATGTGTCATACGCATGGGCGTACCCCACTCACTATTTAAAAAAAAGAAAAGAATGAGATTTCCGTGTTCATGCTTTGAGATTGATCAATGTAGTTTCTGCATTCGCAGTTGCACAATTGCTTGCTTTCCCTTTCTGGTGTTGCTGTTTATGGTTCTTTGCCTGGCTCTACTTCTGGCTGTTTCAAGAGAAAATTAAATAAGCTACTGTAAAGCCTGTTACAAATCATAAGTACTGTAATTGCAACATATAGACGTACACAGATAAGAAATTTTGGTATAAATACAGTACATGTACAGTAAGTAGAGAGAGCTTCAGTCCTCCATTGCCATTCTCTGTAGCACATGCATTTACAAAAACAAGAAAAGTTGATAATAGAGTGGGTATTGTCTGCCATCTGCAGTTAGCATAAGCAGTGATCATAAATATGTACGCATCCATGATTGTTCTGTAAATTGGTAAGGTCTGTGCGAGTCTGAACTAGTTTCTCATTATCATACTTCCTTTCCATTTACATTTATTTTACACACTTTCAAATACTCAAACCACATCCTGTAGGCTAACTTGTTCTGCACACATAAAGTGCTTTGCACAATTTCAAATCAGTGTTCTTTCCTTAACAACCTGCCACTGATTATCTCATTAAAACAATCCTGCCCCTTATCACTGAATCCTGCAGGCTGCCAATCTAACAGGCTTGCACTCTGTTTTTCATCTTAATTACATAAGTATAATTTTAGCTAATGATGCATAACTACTGATTACTGAATCTCCTCATTTCTACTGAAAATTGTGATGTATATAGCAGATTATTCTTTGTCTGACAGTATGTTTTACAAGGCTGGAGTCTTATACCTTTTCTCCTCTTCTTCCTAAGGTTAAAATTGTTAAATACCTTAACTGCAGGAAGAAACAGTTATATAGTCTCTGAGAAGCTGCATAAAGGATAAGGACCATCATAGCACAGACTCCAGAGTCATAGAGAAACAGAGAACTAAACAAAGATCACTGACGCAGGAGCCTTCAGGAACCACAGTTTTTATGGAAATGTTAGGTGCTTTTGTCCTAGCATCCGTATTTCTTCAGAATGAAAAATAGTCTAAGTACACAAGCTTTTATACATTCAAATCACATGACCCATACAATTCATTGAACAATCCAATTAGCAGGTTACAATACAATTATATAAATATCAATTAGATAATTTGGCCAACAAATTCCATTGATCCCAGTAGAAAAGTATCAATAAACAGAATACAAAACCCACCATATTACAACAGTACAAGTACATAAATACTGACTAAATAAAGTTAATAATCCACAATTATAATTTTGAATATAGAAATTCTAAAACTCTTAAAAAATAAATAATTATGTGTTACATAAAAACGTCACTTTTAACCGCAGGGCACTAGAAATTGAAGTCACATTATAAAACCCTGGAACCATGGTTGAGTTGGTCCTAAGTTACCATTTAAGCTCCATCAACTCAAAGGCATCATCTTCTGGACACCCCCAACAACCATTGTTAACTTGGTCAATAATATAAAACTTAAAACTGTGACTATTGTTAGTACTAAGGTGCTTATATAGTGCATTATGGTCATCTTTCTCCCTAATGTCGTACATGTGATGGTAAATCCTTACTTTAAGAGGCTGTGTCATTTTACCAACATAAAAACATACACATTATTGGCACTGTTCCACATGAACTATTCCAGAATAAAAACAATTCAATCTACACCTATGTTTGACCATCCTGTACCCAAAAATGCTGAATATAGATCCTAATATACATAGTTTTCTTAACTTACTTGTAATTCAATATAAATTAACTTTGTTGCCTAAATGACTTATGGCTGAAAATGGTCTTTGGACAAGTTCACTTACCTGTTAACAAAAATAGAAAGAATTTACATCTGTCTATATATATATATATATATATATATATATATATATATATATATATGTATATATGAATATATCTGTCTATATATATATATATATATATATATATATATATATATATATATATATATATGTATGCATATATGTGTATTCACTTTAGAACATTGAAAGTCCATAACAATGAAATTCAAAACACTGAGACCAAAATCCTGAAAATTCAAAACACTGAAAACTCAAAACATTGAATCCCATAACATTGAAAAACATAGGAAAGCAACATATACCAGCACAACTACATACAAAAATAAATAAAAAACAAACCATACTACACTTCTTCAAATATAAGCAGGGGAGCAAGCCCACATGCACCCCCTCACAAACACACTGCTACTTAAATATATCAACTACGAGATTGCACTACAGTACACTAAGATGTGTTATGTTGTAGTATAGCAAGTAAGACAGGAACATGACTGAGGTTATCTCTAAAATCCCAGTAAGTATCGGAGAGATATATAGTAATGTGCAATGTTTTAACAGTGAAGTAGTGTTTCTAAGAGATGGTTGAGGATATTTTTTTTTACAATTTAAACAGGCAGTCATGAAGCATGGAATGGTATTTTTGCCATTTTGTTCTGTGTAGTGCGATCTCAGAGTTGATATATTTAAGTATCAGGGGTTGTTGGAGAGGTGTAATATGGTTAGTTTTTTATTTGTTTCTGTATGCAGCTGTCATATATTAAATGTTGGTTTCCTATGTATTTTCAATGTTATGAGATTCAATGTTTTGAATTTTCACGGGCTTTTAATGTTTTAACATGAATCCGTATGTATATTTATATATATATATATATATATATATATATATATATATATATATATATATATATATATATATGTGTGTGTGTGTGTGTGTGTGTGTATATATATATATATATATACATATATATATATATATATATATATATATATATATATATAGATAGATACAGATATAGATACAGCATATATATAATTTCACACACATATATATATATATATATATATATATATATATATATATATATATATATGAATATAAGTATCTTGGTAGACAGTGTGTTTGTTTTTGATCAACTAAACAGATGGTCAACAGGTGTGCGAGAGTGCACAGTTCTCGGAAAAGGGGAATATTTCCTTTCCCCAATTTTGTGCAATCTCAGAGTTAGTATAAAAAATTAGCAGGAGGTGTGGGGGTGCCCCCATGCAAAAATACACATTTTGTGTTATAACTTTTGCTTGCACTGAAGTTTTTTCTCAGTGAGTGTGTAGTAGTGCATTATCATTCTCATTGCTGACGTGCTGTGTTCTGCATTTGGAATGTTGACATTTGTCATGGTCAACTAAAATACATCCATATACACACGGGTCCCCTTCAAAACATCTAAAACCTATAATATCTAATTTCATAACATTGAGACCAGAACATCTAAAACCCATAACATCGAATTTCATAACATCGAACAGTACAAATCACATGAATATAACATCCCCTCCACATAAAATGACATATAATGACACCAAACTTCCAAACACACTTTTTACTATGTTTCTGCAGGGTGGCTTGATACAGTGGGGTTAGGAAATTAACTTTTTTCCACTGTAGTGTGATCTTAGAGCTGGTATATTTAATTTACGGGTGATGTGCAAGGGCTTGCCCCCTGCAGAAACATAGTAAAATGTGTGTTTGGTAGTTTGGTGTCATTATATGTGGAGGGGATGTTATTTTCTTGTGATTTGTAGTGTTAGATGTTATGAAATTCGATGTTATGGGTTTTAGATGTGTTGGGTTTTTGATGTTCTGGTCTCAATGTTATGAAATTAGATGTTATGGGTTTTAGATGTTTCAGAGTAGACCCATACATAAACACAAACACACACACACACACACACACACACACACACGCACACATATATATATATATATATATATATATATATATATATATATATATATATATATATACTCATAGCAGTTTTCCTGTTTCAGTTTAAATAGTTAACAAATGAAAATGGAGCCATGTGGATTTAGTGCTGTAAGTAGCTAGTTTTGTTTTTTAGTGAGCCTATTTATACATTAGGTTTGCCCCTTAGGATTTCTCACTATCCATTGAGATTTGCATTTCTTTTTGTCAGTCTGTGTGTGTGTGTGTGTGTGTGTGTGTGTGTGTGTGTGTGTGTGTGTGTGTGTGTGTGTGTGTGTGTGTGTGCAAGTGTGCGTCTGTATGTGTGTGTGTGTGTGTGTGTGTGTGTGTGTGTGTGTGTGTGTGTGTGTGTGTGTGTGTGTGTGTGTGTGTGTCTGTGTGTCTGTGTTGTAAACAATGCATGCTGGAAAAGAGGCATGATAGATAAGTTTGTTGGGTACAGTCTGTATTTCACTACCATTGTATCAGCCTCCTCAGGCATTTCTCAGCACTTGATGTGCACAGCCAAATATTTCAACTACTCAAACATCATAGCCAAAACATTTACTCAGTGCCATTCACACATATTAAAAAATAAACTTCATAGGCTGTGTGCATCAAAATTCACAACTATAAACCACATTAATACACTATTGCTACTTTTTTTTGCTGCCTTCTCGCAGCTGACCAGCAGCTGTCATCAGTTCTTCTCCTCATTCACAGACCCCCCTTTAGCCTTCCATGGGCTCAATCTAACCCATGTTCATGGCAGATGAGGAGACAGAGGTTGTTGGTGCAGTATCATACTGCTGTCAGGAAGTGTGCCCTAGTTCGCTGCCACCTCACTGCAGCTGTGTAAACTCTGCAATTACTGCCTATGGGAGGTGCATGCATACTTCTGAGCATGTGGTATACCATTTGCAGTGCAGAGTTCATTTAGCAACTTTATCATTGCATTGTTCAAGTTTTAATTTTTGTGAAGCCTGGAGGTCAGTGAGGATGAGAGCACCATAAAGAGGTGTGGGAGGGGATAAGTAGTAGCAAGTGTAGTTTTAGTTGTGTCGGTGAGAAAGGTTTTGGCTCTGTAGTTTTTAATGACTTTTTCTTATGTAATTTTGTATATACAGGTCGAATGTAAGATTATCATCCACTATCACTCCTAATAATTTGTTATGAAATGTGACTTCAATAGTTGTATTATTGAAAGAGAGGATTTTAAATTTTTTTTTTTCATGACAGAAGGATTTAGTGAAAAAAGTAGTAGTTTGGCCTTTTTTGGATTAAGCTTGAGTTATGAGTTACAAAAGCATGTTTCAGTGGCTGTTAACACTTCCTGAGTAATTTTTTGGAGGTGCACCGTGTTTCAGATGTGCAAATGAGAGTGAAAACCTCTGCATATTGTATTAGAGTGGCCTGTTGTATGGATGTCCTCCACTGGCCAGATGCATTTTCTTTGAATGTGAGTTTTAGTGCCATTTCAATGAATGTGAGTTTCAAGGGCAGAGATGTTTACGTGGTCATGCTAAGTCTATTTTCACTGTGAGACTGTGTTGTTTGTTTAGCAAATGGTTAACAGTGTTTGTGCTCTTTTATTTCAAGATTTGTAATCATTGTAGAGGTAAGTAAGAAAGCAGTATGCACACTGACAGGTTTTTAACAGTGTTTATGGTAACTGGGGAGAAATTGCCAAGTAATTGAACACTGGAATTGCTGGGTATGGGGCTGCTTCAGGGAGGGGGTTGCCACTGGAGGGGCTGTTCTGGGGGGACCTCAGTGCTGACTGGCAGTAATTGCTTTATACAGATCAAATTAAAAGTTGTGTAGCAGATCCAAAGCTGTTCAATGCAGAAAAGCAGACCAGTGGGTTCATTTAAAGTCAAATGGGAAAAGTTCCACATAGGACAGGACTTCACTTTTTTTTTGCTAAAATATAAGCTTACTCTTGCAACATTTCAGTTGTTTATGCAGTTCCATATACTATTTAGGTGTTTCAGATATAAAAGTGCTTTACTCAGCTATTAAAAAAAAAAATTAGAAAATTCATTCACTGCAGGTTCATGTTTTCAAAAATAAAAGTTCTATACAGTTAACTAACTTTTTTATGTATTTCTGGAAGTCCCTTTATTTTAAGTTTCAGACAGTCAGAGATTCATTTTGATTGAGGCTTCAGTTAAGAAAGATTAAACATAGTTTACATTTGTAATATATATATATATATATTCTAGGCCCATCCATTTATCTTTCTGCTTAGTGCTTTCATCTGAAATCAAAAGTTAAAGTTCAATTGAAAGATCTGTTTACATTGAATTCTTTGACCTAATTACAATTGTTGGAAAAATATTGATGTGAAATGTAAGCTATGTGCACTGACAAGGAAGTCCTACAGAACTGCGATAAACAGCACGTTGAATTTAAAAAAACATCTTCAGACAACACATCCTATCACAATTGGAAAGCTAAATAGACTGAAGGGGAAAGCAGTTGATTCAGGTGCTGACAAGTTAGACAAGCAATCATTGACACAACCATCTGTTGCAGTAGTCATTGGTTCTGGTCACGTCACACAGTCGACTGTGACACACTTCAAAGAAAGTCAGCTGTTTTGTCATGCTGCAGATTACAGGGGAGGCATGCATACAATCTCATAACATCAACTCTTGACAGCATTCACATCAAGTACAGATAGATCAAAAGGTGTGTGTGACAATTACTGGCAATGGCAGCAATTTTATAAATCTTCTCAGAATGTGACAGATCTGAGACTACAAGCATTCTTCCCAAGATGAGGATGATTATGGTGAAGTGATTTACAACAGAGTGACAGCCGTACTGAGTCAGTCAGGGCAAAGTGAGAACACCTTTTCATTGCCTTCCCATCTGAGATGTGCAGCACACACATTGGATCTAGTTGACATGCATGATGCTGAATCTGCTTGTAATGATACACAGTATAAAAAGATCACGCGAAGCACCATGGCCAAATGCTATGCTGCTTGGAACAAAGCTAGTCACAGCACCCAAGCTGCTGAGGTGGTTTGAAATAAGTGTGATTTGGCATTGATTATTCCCAATGTGACACGATGGAATTCCACTTTCTAAGCGATGGAGAGAATTCACCTCATTGCAACGTGGGGTGAAAGCTTGCTGAATGAGATATGTGAACAGATTGGAATTGCCATCTTCAGGCCTGCAGAAAATACCTTTGATGCTGAGTTTGTGCAAGCAATACAGTCCCTGGCAATGGCTCTGGACATCCTGCAGTCAGAGCTGAAAAGCTTCATGGGAATCCTTACCCAACTATTATGTGCCTGAAAAACAAGTTGCCCAAAGTCAGGCAGTCTGTGAAGCTTGTTGTTCCGCTAGTTGATGCTCTTCTTAAAGGCATTGAGGCTCGGTTCAATCACCTTCTGGAGAATGAAGAGCTAATTCTGGCTAGCATAGTGTATCTACAGTTCCATTTGTGATGGATAGACAGTGAAAAGCAGAAACTCAGAGGTGAGACTCTGCTCCTTAATGCCATGCAAAAACTGGATGAACCTGCACAGGGGTCATCTGAAGCTTCTGCATTAACTGCTGAAGACAGCTTCTTCAGCTTCAGAGTCGACACCAGCCAATGTCAGTGTATCTTCTCAGATGGGCATGTATCTGGCTGACCCTTACAGAAAAATATCTTCTCTCAACAGTTACCCTACAGTCAAGAAGATATTTCTGAACACTAATACAGCTCTGACATCTAATGCACCCATCGAATGATTATTCAGTCTTGGTGGGCAAGTGCTGACTGCAAGAAGAAATAGACTCACTGACGAGCACTTTGAAAAGTTGCTCCTTCTTTGAGCCAACAGAAATGTGTAGTCATTGTGAATAGTTATATAAAGTGATATTTGGTTGACTTTGTTGTTTTAACAGTCTTGTCAGACTGACATGGCATTTTCTGTAAGCATTTTTGCTTTCTCACCATTAGTTTTAGCAGATTAGCCTAATGTACGTTGTGGAAAATTTGATGGGTTGTAACTTGTTATGGGTCTTGTGCTGCTGGCTGTGCATACTTTGGTTTAAGTATTACATTGTGACTCTCTGATTATAAAGTCTAGCCTGTGGGACTTTGTAAACTGTAAAATGCTATTCATCATTATTGTAACACTGTGTATACAACTTTAATGCACTTGTATTCATGTTCAGTAAGCATGTATTCCTCACACACAAGTACTGTGTGGGTAAATCTGAACATGAGAATTGATAAACTATACTTATGTAAAAGTAACTCAACAGTAATTAGTTACTTTATTTAGCAACTAGTAATAGTAATATATTACTTTTTTTAGAAAGGTAATAAGTAATAGTAATATATTACTTTCACTTAAAAGCAACTAGTAATAGTAACTTATTACATTTATAAGTAACTAGCACAACACTGCTTCCACTTAATCCTACTCTGGCTATATTTGAGATAGCATGTGAAAGGGAGCTTTACAAACGGAAGGAGTCCCATACCTATGTCCACCATAATTTAACTAAGGATGAAAGGGAACTGTTATGCAATTTGAGGGACAACTTTAATTTGAGAATTATGAAGCCAATTAAAGGTGGTGGGATAGTAATTGTGGAAAAAACTGATTACGTGAAACGGATGTCTAACATGCTTCATGATACTGAAAATTATGCCAACATTTCTATCAATGAGATACATATTGCATACAAGAAACTTGATTTGTTTTTAAAAGATTCAATTTTACAGGGGGTCATCCCACCAGATTTATTAATTTTTTTGCACAATGGAATTCCTTCTATTCCTGTAGCTTTGGTATCCCTAAAATCCATAAGGATATAATATCCCCCCATAGACAGACTGTTTCAGCACATAATTCTAAGACCTACACCCTAGCCTTATTTGTGGACCAGATCTTTAAGGATATTCTAGATTCTGTGGGTTTTATTCTAAAGGATTAGTGGGACTTCCTCAAAAAGTTGAAACTACAGTTTTATGACCAACATTGTAGTTTTTCAACTATTGATGTCACAGATATGTTTACAAGTATACCACACAAAGTATTGTTAGAATTTTTCCATTCAGCTATTGTTGACCTAACAATTTTGGATGATAAGATGGTTAATTTTATAGCTGAAGTTTTGGACTTGATTTTGTCCAATAACTTCATTTTGTTATGGTGAATATTTTTTGCCAGACAAAAGGCATAGCTATGGGTGCTTGTTGTGCACCAATATACACAAATCTGGTTATGTACAGCTGGGAGAAACAGTTCATACTAGAGTCAGATTATGATAAACACTGGCATCTGTATTGTCATTACCTGGACAACATATTTATTTCATGGAAGAGTACCAGCAGTAATTCATATAATTTTGTGGCATATACTAACAACACTACATCATTTTTAAGATGTACTCACACATGTTCAATTGATAAAATGTATTTTTGGATGATACCATCTTTAAAGACTATGACAGAGGATGCTTTATCTCCAAAATGTATAGGAAACCATATTTTTCTAATAGCTGTTTGGATTCTCACAGTTGCCATCCACACTTTTGTAGAAAAACATCTTCAATGAACAATTAGTAAGGGCAACAAGGATGGATTCTGATTTTACTAATTTTTGGCAGAAGTTGGCAAGTGTTTAAAATGTTTTTGGATAGAAACTACCCTGCCATTTTTCTAAACAAAATTGAAGGACAGTAGTGAATGAAGGGGGTGGTAGATATAACCCCCTTTTTGGGGTTGAACAAGAAAATCATGAGAGATTAGGAACACGCAATAAACATGATAGTGATAAGTTTATTCATTCTCTAGTTGTAACATTTAATACTTTTTCCGATAACATTAAGGATATTGTCTCCCACAACTAGAATTTTTTGAAAGCGAATGATGATGCGTTTATTTGATTAAGTGGAGACCTAATTTTGTTTACAAAACAGCCAGAAATTGTACATCCTTGAACACACTACTGCTACTAAAGCATCTACTACAGCAGGTACTTGAAAATGTGGGGCATGCAACCAACACTCCCATGTACCAGATAAAGATGTTTACATTTTTGATGTATTTTCATACAAAGTCTTCTTAACATCTGGTAATTTTGCTACTAAGGGAGTGGTATATATTGCAATTTGCAAGGGCTATATTTTATGTGGGTAAAAATGAGAGGCATTTAAGGAAAATAATTTATGAAGATCTATATGCTATATCAAAGAGTAATGTCAATAATGTACTTTTAAAACATATGTTGGAATGTAAAATTTGTATATTTTTATTTGGGATACTAAAAGTCCTTCTTTATGACTTAAGAGGTAGTTCCTGGGGAAACAAAATTGGGGTACAGAGAAATGATCTGGGAACTATGACTGGGTGTGCCCCATGTCCTTGGAATTAATGACCAAGTATCCGTCATTCCAGTATTAAAATTGAGAGTAAATAACATTTAAGAAATACCTTCTATGTACTTTTTGCTGACATTGATGCAATTCATGAGGAAATAGTTACTTTTTTACATATTTTTTTTATAATAGGGTTTTTTACAATGTGTTTTTTGCTGCGGTGGTGGTGCTGCGGTAGCATTGTCGCCTCACAATAAGACGTTGTCCTGTTTGATTCTTAGCTAAAGTGTCTTCTGTGTGGAGACATGCATGAATAGGCATACCTTCATTGAAGGTTGTATGTCAGGGCTGGCAAATCGGTATGTAAAAATCAACTGCCAATCATTAGTGGACCGGAGTTCCGCTGTGGAGACCCCTAAGCCGAAAGATACAACAACAACAATGTGTTTTTTAAGTGAATTCATCTATATGTGTTTAATGGTTTGCTATCATTATGTCGACGTGCATTTGCACGGCTATGAAGTATTCTAACATCAGATGTTCGAATACTTCATATTACGGCAGGTGACATGAGCGAAGGTTTGCATTGCGAATGAACTGTGCATTTGCAATTCTAACTTTCGGTCATGGGAGGATCGCGTACAGTGCGGTTAGGGAAATGCATCCCTTTCCTCACTGTAGTGCGATCTCGAGTTGGAATATTAAGTTAGGGGTGGGGCACATCCCCACAGGGGGGCGCAGCCCCCCTGCATAACTGTGTGTTCGGTTAGGTAGGTAGGTGATTATGGGAAGGGTGGGCATGCTGTGTATCGCCGTAAATGTCGCAAGCGACATTTTCGACAATACACCCTTGTTTTCGAGTTTACTATTATTCGAAAATGTTCATTTTCAACGCATAAATTCGAAAATAAAGACATTATTTATTTTTACTTTCGAATTTATGATAGTAAACTGTGTTTAATATACCTGTTGTGGTGATTGGTAGTTATTTTGCATGTGACCTGGTTGGAGAGGTTTTTCAAACATGCACATTTTTCAGGTGTTATGGTTCTGAAGAAGTCCTGTCAATGTGTATGGATGAAAGTGCTTAATCATTTCAGTTACTGATTACTTTGCATAATAAATTTGAACGTTTCACTTTTGGGTCATCATTTTTTCACACATTGCTGGTGACATAGTGGTTACAGTTGGAGTACACTATGTGATCCTTGTTTTGTTGCTCTTCTTCTGAGTTTTGTTTCTTCCTGGCTGCACAAACAAATGTTGGATTATCTGGTTTACTTAACATGTATACAACTGAATGCTATTAGTTATTGCCAGACTATAGGTAAGTGAAGTTGTAGGCATGACAGAATAACATTTGAGGTTTGTTTAGCTTGTTTTGAATAAAGAAAATTAAAACTTTATAGGGATATCATGAAATTTAGTGGTATTCCTTTTACAAGGAAATCTGTTGAAGCTAGAAGTAGAATAGGAGGTATGAAAATGAACAATAAATAATGAGATTTGAAGTTGAGTGAAATAAAAGACAGATGGCACAGTAGATGAGTAGGTTCATTTTATTTTTTTTAAAGAAAATATACTTAATATATTCAATAATATTACTTGAAATAAGTTATTGTGGTGAACATTTATGGTCTCTGCTTTAAAAGGGAATGAGTTACTGGAACTTGCTATTGGATAATATGGGATTTCAGACTAAACATGATAAAAAGAAGACATTATATAAGAAAAGGAAATGGAATGTATGGTTAATAAATGCCATATTGTATCTGGCTTAATTGCACATGTCTTGGGTGTCACAGAAAAAAAAAGGTGGGAAGGAAAGTGTACTAGGAAGGGTTTTTATAGAAGAATTATATGTCTCTCTGTAGAATAATAGGAAAAAAGAAAATAAAAGTTGGCTGTTGAAGGAGGTTGTAGGACTGTTTTATAAAAATATTCATTACAAAAAATAGACAGAAACTTTACTACAAAAATAAGAATTAATGCTAAGAGCTTGCTATGAAACATACTATTTTGATCCATGATTAGGATTAAAAGAGACAAGGGAAGCCATGAAGAAAGGAAAGTTTGGAGTATGCTTGTGAATGGAAAACTTTTTTTTATGAAGATGAAGTTGAGGAAACAAGTTAAATGCCTAAAGATTTGTAAGTGACAATATAAAGGAAAGTATCATTCTTCCATAGTAGAACATGTAGAACTATTCTTATCATTTTTTGGTCAGGTTAAAAGGTCTGGAATAGAGGAGAGACAGAAGAAATTGTGGTAAATATGAGGTTGTCTGGCAAACATGAGGGAGTGAATAATGATAAACTGACAAATTAAATACAACTTTTTTTTAAAAGATTTAATAAATGACATTGTATGTGATTGTTATAAAGGTGATGTTTTGCTTTTTGGAAACACTAAAGGCAAAATGCGAATTCAATTGTTTCATGTGTCGTTGTTTTGTTTGTGAAAATGTAAAATAATATTGTGCAAATATTGTGTTTTTTTAGTAAAGACCCCTTATCTTTTTCAATAGGTTGTGTGGGACTTTTACATCCACCTGAGCTACCACCAACTTGGTCAGATGTTGCCTTGGTTTATCTTCTCATTCGATCTCCTTAATGATGTGCTGCAGTGTCAGTAATGGAAAACAAATCCAAGCACCTTATGTAGGTAGAGAGCTCACAATCTTTTGATCTACAGTTCCAGTACTGGAAAATGAAACCAAGAACCCAGTGTGAGAAATAAACTCAGTGTCTTTTGATCTTGCACTATTAAAATTGAGGGTGCTACTGATGAAACCTCGTTGTAAATCTCAAAACTTAAGTTTCTGTAAAATAGACTTGAAAAGGTATGGGTTGTGTGGGTCAGTCCTGTAGTGAGTCAGTTAATAAAGCTACAGCTGGATAACACCCTATCTCTCACCCCTTCACTCATTGGAAGACAAATGCCATGTAGCCTACCCCCACTTGAGTTAGTGATTAGAGCAATTAACTTTACATCTGATTCCTGTGCCATCGCTATGGTCCAGAATAAGTCTCACAGACTACATTTTGCTATTTTATTATCAAACACAAAATCAAAGGATTAAAATAGGTGTGGCAAGATTGTTTACGTCTCTCCCACATTAATGCTTAGGTTCTTTTTTACTCATCTCGTCTGTCAGAAATCAAGTCAGAAATGGTAAAGAAGTAATCTTAGAAGATTTGGAGACCTTCTGGAGTCTGGGCTCTACTATATTATTCATAGTCCACATATAGTTTCCATAGCCAGGTATCATGTTTATTGCCATAGCTTTGACTGTGTGGAATTGTTGACTAGGTGTGCAGCAAATCTGTATACTCACATAGTATATAATGTCTGAAATTGTAATCCCTGAATGAGAAATGCATTAACATATTTTCTTTTCCCGTTTCTTTGAGAAGGAAATTTTATTTTTTTTCTTCCCCCCATAAATGATTTGATTTCTATTATGAACCTCCTCTACTTTAGAATGTTATCTCACAGTAGATTGTATCACTCTAAGTAGACTGCCATGGTTGAACCTTTCAGTTGCACAGCCATCCCAGTCATCAGCTCATAAAGGTGGAGTTATTTCTAAACTTTTTATGTGGTCAACTTAATGACAGCTGTAATAAGCTTCTCTCTCTCTTGCAAGCAATACAGTGATTAGTCTGTTCACTCTCTTTACTAAAGTTTTCAATATTTTTGATAATGCTCTACAAATCTCTGAGGTTTTATCTCTGTTCCCAATAGGCACATCATTTTCTGATCGATTTACATTCTCTTTAGAATGAGATGCTTCTGCATATTGTGTTTTTGTGTAGAGATACATCAGCGCTGGCATGTTTCTGTCTACAGGTGCTAAATTCTAACCTGATCAGTTGGGTGGGGGGGGGGGTTACAGCATTTGCTTGTAAGTTGATCTATGTGAGGAGAACAGGTTTAATGGAATACTCTCTTACTATTTCTGGCTCTTTCTCATGGCAACAACTTCTCTTGAATGCATAATGACCATGCCAGTTTGTCTCTTAGAACCAGACGGGGAACATGTGACATTGTGGCACTGAGGATTCTTTCTGGATGAAATGGTCAAGCACTTGGTTGGGGGGGGGGGCAGCATGACACTGGACACCCAATAGCTGCTGGCCATATCCTGAGTCAATACCATCTAACAATACATCAGTTCTTCAGATTCTCTACACTTCCTCTACTGGTTGTCCCTGAACATCTGCAAATATGCCAATCCATAAATTTTACCATCCTAGGATAAAAATTCTGATCTAGGTTTTCTGACCCAAAAAGCATGGTTAAAAGAAAAAGTACTTCAACTTGAGAAGGTTTGTGAGTCTGTTGTAAGGAAAATACTTCAAAACCAAGTATGGTAAGATGCAACCTAACTCAAAATGAGAGAGAACTGCTTAACCAACTACTTCATGACTGGAAGTACAGGTTTATGAAACCTGACAAGGATAGCACCTTGGTAGTAATGGACCAAGCTGTCTATGTTTAGAAAAAAACAAAATTCCCCCAGTGCTGTGGTGAACTGTGTCAAAAGTAAAATGCAAACATAAAGACAGCAAGTTCACCTGAATGGTTTCTTAAATCCAATATTGTCCACAAACAGATTTAGTCCAAAGCTCGATCTCTGTTTAATAAAACAAATAAACAAACAAATACAAATGGAATAAAAGTCCCTTAGAATCCACACGATAAGTGCTTTCGATAAAATCTTCTTCAGACCGTGATGTAGAAATGGGACTGGTGTTCATGTTAAACAGTATAGCTCTATGTAGCCATCCAATTCATGTATACTAAGATGTTCCTTTAAGCCAATCCTTTACAATGTAACCCCACCTTATTTGCATATATAATTTCAAACATTTCCATTTCCCGCCTTTTTAGATGTCAATCATTGTATGCAAATTAAGCTATACATTCAACCTATCAGCAAATTCAAATAAGTAAGTAACAATAAATCAAGATGCCCATTCACTTCCAAGCATCTTTTAAGCTCTTCCCTTCATAGGAGGTGTAATCAAAGAATTTAACTCAGCAATGCGCCATTCAAATAGCACATACAAGGAAAAGATAATGATAGCCAGACTCTCAGGGTCTTCATTTCACCTCATTTGCATATACAGCATCAAATACTTTTGAGCATTAATCAACAAAAATGCAGCTAAAGTTTCTTGTTAGCGACCCTACATTTAAATATCAAACTTGAACAAAAATCAAGTAATGTCACCTTTACATATTGTTTCAATTCTTTGTTTACGAGCGCTTTTCAAAGTTTCCTTATAATATATATGGGCTCTTCCCTTCATAGGAGATGTGATCAAAGAATTTAAGTTGAATAATGCACCTTTCAAATAGTATACGCAAAGAAAAAATAATGGTAGCCAGTCTTTCAGAGTCATCTTTTCACTTATTCGTATATACGACGTCAAGCACTTTTCTTTTCCAATCATAGGTCAAAAAATACATCTTAAAGTTTCTTGTTAGCGATCCTATATTCAAATATCAAACTTAAACAAAATCCAAGTAATGATACTGTTACATATTGTATCAATTCTTTGCTTATGAGCGCTTTTCAGAATTTCCTTATGGTATATAACTATGAATGGTCATATGTAGGCACAACCCCAGACACACATATCTTCATTCATCACAACAATTGCAAGAAGCGTATATAAGCGCTTTTCAAAAATATTTTTATGGTGTACAGAGTATCTATAAGTGCTTTTACATAGATACGTTCATCACAGCAATTACAGGAAGCATATATAAGCGCTTTTCAAGAATTTCTTTATGGCAAATAAAATATTTATGAGTGCTTCTATGTAAATCTTACAAATTGTGATGCTTCCATCTAGTTTGATATCAAGTCTCAGATTTTTTTTAACCATTTTTGTCTTTAACCTACTGAATTTTCTCTTGTCCAGAGAACAGTTATATGGAGTTGATTAAAACTAACAGTTCATCTTTTTCTTGGGGCTAGGACACATGCAGCAATGCCATCCTCAGAAGATTGCACAATATTTCTGCCAGGGTGCCCTGAGTTTTTTATTTCTAGGCTAATTTTTTAAGTTGATTTGGTTTCCTTCAGATAGTTTTAGAGCTGTTCATTGCTTAGTTCCTCCACTGATATAAAACTATCCCTGAAGAGGCCTAATTTGACCTTTTTTCTAAGGCGCACTATTGGTCATTTCCAATTTCCTGACATTTCATTTGGCCTGCCCATTATTTTTGACACTTGAATGTATTTGTATGCAAATTGCTGTTTATATTTTTATTCAAGAGTGTAAGATGAATTTCTAATACAGGAGGACAATACCTCATGTGTGAGGTAACTGTCTTATCCATGATACTAACCACCACACCCAAACCACATAATTATTACTCTGAGATACTTTTACAGCAGCATTAAAGTTTGAATTTAGTCACACACTCACTTGCCTTTGAGACTTGTCCCTTCTGTGTCGGGGTATGTTGGTTTGTGTGTGTATATATTTTCTTCATCAGTGTATTCTGTTTACTTTTCATGTTTTAAAGGAAATTTTAAGGTGGTATCCTGCAGTTATAGCTGTGTGATAGGTTTAGTCAATTTCCTTTGATGAACACATTTTCAAAGCATTATTGTTTGGACTACATCTCAGAAAAATGAGCCTCATTTAATAAAACAGTATTTCAGGAGCAGAGTTGGAGCATGGTCAAGTGGGGACCTAGGAAGGGTAATGGATTGAACCTCCCCACAACCATACCTCTCAACTATCCAGATTTTCACAGAATGTACAGATTTTTGCTTCATATTTTTGTCCTAGTCCTCGTAAAATATGTGGTTTTATGGGAAAAAAACTTGGATAAACTGTGGATTAAAGTCACTCAATACTGACTCGCACTTGATTTTCAGGCTTCATATCATTCTGAAAAGTCATGCCGACACAAATCCTGTTATTCTATCAGTTTTCTAAGTTTATAAGAGCAACATTTAAAATGTGTCTCTATTTTTGGAGCTTTGTTCCTCCATTATGAGAGGTATGCCTGCAACAGCCATTCCTGTGTCTCGATACTTGCCTATTTCTTCCCAGTTACCATAAACACTGTTCAAACCTGTCAGTTTACATACTATTTTTTTCTTTACTTCTACAATGATTACAGATATTTGGATTTAGTTTAAAACTTTTATTTCGAATTTTATAGCACAAACTCTGATAGTCATTTCCTAAACAAAACAATACAGTCTCACAATGAAAGCAGACAGCATTAACTGTTAACTTCTCTGCCCTTGAAACTCACATTAATCAAAACAGCATTAAATCCTACATTTAAAGAAAATGCATCTGGTCAGTGGCAGATTAAGTTTAGCTTTAGGTTGTTTTCATACTATAAGCCCCTTGCCCACATTTTTAGAACCATCCATAAATGCATGTGTTCTTTGACTCACCTTCCTGGTTGTATTAAACTGTATTCTTTGTATAATACACCACCACCACTTGTTAGAGTGTGTTCTAAGGTTGTAGTTTTGAACATTTTTCCAGTAAGGAATGAAACAAAACCTATGAACTAATAATGGCAAAACTGCCCATTTCAGAACATTTCAACATAAAAGGCAACACAAACTTTTGTCACTACAATCTACGAATATTTGTTATTATCCACAATCTCTGCAGAAGTAAAAGTTGTCTGAATGACTGCACATTAAAGAGATCTGTAACTAATGAAGAAGTTGCTACTTGCAGACAACTTTATATTTCAGTGTTTCATCTACAGTTTTAGTGCTTGCTGCCCTTGAAGAATAAATTGCCTATGTTACATTAAAAAAAAAACAATGGTTAACTGGTAATATTGTAATAGGGAATGGTTGACAAACCAACAGCAGGTTCATAGTTACAAGGCATCTCATCCAAAAGAGGGTGCACTCAGGAGGCGAGCACCCACACACCCCCCTTAAAGTACAACACAGTATCAGAAATCCATCTACATGGTGTGGGAGTAGAATCTGCAACCTTCTGCATCAAAAGTAAGTATGCTATCTGTTGTGCATCTAAAACGGAACTCAAATATTTGTTACCACAAACAGTGCTGACCATTTGCTAAACAAAGCAGTCACATAATGAAAACAACTACTCTTCCTTTGAAGCCCACAATTCATTGAAAATGCACTGAAGCTGTCAATTCCTTCAAAATGCACTAATGCCCACAATTCCTTAAAAATAATTTGGTAATTGGTGCAGAGGATTCAGGCTCTTGTCTGCTGCAACCATCATACTGGGCTTGAGCCTTAGTAAATTAACCCAGCAGCTATCCCTAACTAGAGTATTACACACACACTCAAAGCAAAGCACCTAACTGTTTGTTCTTTGTTCTGATAACAGTTTCTACTTTATCCTGCAGGCATACAGACAGATGAAGCAAAGCAGCAGTATTGGTTTAAATTCCAAGAGACGATGCAGAATAGAATAGAAGCAATCGACCAACAACAGATATGTGCAGACATACGATGGAAATGCAGAGGGTGCTCTTCAAGATGAATGCCCTTAAAGAAGAGTTGTCATTTCTTTTAGATTAAAAAGTAAATATTGTGGCAACCCCCACCCAGCGGGACCCTCCCAGCCAGCAGTCCCTAGGTGACTAGCTAGTTTACTTAGTGCTGGATCCAACTCTGTCCAGGAGTTACCTTTCTGACATGTGTACCTGCATCAGCATCTGACATCATCTTGTGTAGCAGTTACTACCTGTGATTCAGCATCACTAATGACTCTTCAAGGAGCATTCTCAGTGTTAAATATAAAATAAATATTCTCATATCGATTGAACTATAAGAGGACTCTCCTTAAAATGATGAGTGATACCCTGTATCTATCACCCTATAGCTGCTAGTCTCATACACCAGCTGTGATTATTACTGTTCTTTACTTATTAGTAGTGTAGGTATCAGATCCGCATTGTTATTTCATAATTTTTGGGAGAGTGTTCAATAGTGGCTAGAGGTAAATTGGCAGGTGTGAGGAATATGATCTTCAGGTATCCAGCAAGTTACTCCACTGCCATTGATGGATAAGAGGACATATTTTATGGGATCTTCCAATTGATTATTTGACTATGTTTCAGTGAAGAAGCCAAACTCAACCAAGCACACATCAAAGAGAATCCAATAAGAGAACAACAGTTACGGAAGGAACTTTTTTTGTTGTTGATTTTTATTGAAAAAAACTCATTGAGAAAAAAAAACACTGACCCTTGTCTGGGGATTATACCTTTGGCCCCTCAGATCCCATATGGTTGTCACTGACACTGAGCCAACAATGAGTATCTGGAAGTTTTATACACAGGTCAAGCATATTTTTATCAACCAGAGGAGAAATTGTGGGTAGTAATTAATAAAGAGCTGAAGGATTTTATCTGGGAGGGGAAGTCGGCAAGATTCAAGTGGGATAAGTTTATTCTTCCAATAGAATAGAGCAGATTGGAACTACCAAAGTCAGAAGGGTTATTTCAGAGCAATGCAGTGAAGGCTCCTATACACAGGACAAACAGAAAACTATAATTCAAAATGAAAGAGATGATGATGAAATACAGGGGAAGCTCAAGTAACAGGGAGAGGCTGGGATTTTGTATGCAGACCTTTAAGAAAAACAACAATAATCATACAGAATATTATATTCATAAAGTAGCAGAAGGTATTCTAAGAACTAAGCCAATACAGGAATGGAGAAATGACAATTTTTGGTAGAATCTAGAATAGAAGTTGCCATTAAGAAAGGACTAATTAGTAGAGCATATGAGATATTGCAAGATAACTATAAGAATTAACCAGATGAGGTTAAGAAGGATTGGACAGAAAGATTTGATAAGCAATTCACAAAGAAACAATGGGGGGATATATTTACGTCTCTCAAATATGCAACAAAATCCTGAAGATTTAGTATCTTTGCTTGGAAGTGTTTACATACCCCAAGCAGGCTCCAAAAAAATTTTCCTCGGATAGACAGCAAATGTTGAAGTTGTGATGGGAAAGAAAGGGGTAATTGGGAACATATTTTCTGGGAGTGTAATGAGTTGGCAGGCATTAAGGATTCTCTGCAGTCTGCACTACACTGGTGGAGATGGTAGGTGAGCAAATTGGAGTAACTGGGGAAATTATTTTTTTGAGCTATGATACAGAATCTGAATTGCCTAGACATAAGGCCTTGCTAAGTGTAATTATGATTGATGCTAAAAAAGCAATTACTAGGAAATGGAAATCAAAGTCTAAACCAGCTTTATAAGAAGTAACGAAGATAGTAACAGAGATAAAACAACTGGAACTGGGATCTTTGGAAAAGGGTAGAAGCAAATTACATAGGAAAATGGGAAATGTGGGATCAATACTCACAGTGGAGGGACTAGGTTTAACAAAAGGCAGGATTTAAATGAGCTATGTAATGGTTGACTCCCTACAACAGGATATGTTAAAAGTGATATATAATGTTTGCAGCTATAGTTGTGTTGACATGGTTTGCAAGGTGTAATGTTTGCAACTGAGACTGTAGAATTATGGTTGTATTTTCATTTCATTCTGGCTCAAAAGTCAAACCCACCTCCATAGACAGCACAAGGAACAAGAAACTAAGGGTAATGCTGCTAAACGCCAGAAGTCTTAACCTCAAGATGCACGCATTCAAAGCTCTCCTCAGTATGGAGAACATCGATATCTGTGCAGTGACAGAAACCTGGTTCAAGGCTCCAGAGAGCACCCCAGCACTACCAGGTTATACCTCATATCATGCTTTTTGGCCCCAAAACCCGGACCAAACCACAAAAGGAGGAGGAGTTTCCATATTTATCAAGGATATTCACACCTCCAGGTTAGTGGCATTGCACGAAGATTCGGAGATCATCCATGTGCAACTAACAGTGGGCAAGACTGCTTTTCAGTTTATAGCATCCTACAGACCACCCTCTCAAAGTCAGGAATCCCACTCGGCTTTCCTGAAAACATTGGAGAACATGAAGATCTCTCCAAACACCATTATATTGGGTGACTTCAACTACCCAAACATAGACTGGGAGCACTACTCAAGCCCCAGCACCTTAGCCCATAGGTTCCTGGAAATTATAAACTCAAATGCTATAGAACAACTAGTCACCACTCCCACAAGAGGGGATAACATACTAGACCTGATCATTACCAACATGGGTACTCTATGCTCCATACCAGAAGTATATCCCTCATTGGTAAGATCAGACCATAAATTAATTTCACTGGATATCAACATCCCGACCCCACCCCCAACCCAGAAAACCACAGGGAAAAACTCCTCAAAAGCGAATTTCTCACTTCTCAAAACCAAAGTGGAATCCTTCAAGGCCCCAGGGCCAGTGGAAACTACGACCCAAACTGCAGAATCCTATATAAACGCATTCTACGGACATCTCCAGGAATGCATGGATCATGCTATCCCAAACAAAACCAAGACCCAATCATCCAAAGGCAGGCGTCCAGTCTGGTGGACCCCAGCCATAAATAAACTGTACAACAGAAAAAGGAAGCTACTACATGATAGAGCAAAATCCCTAATAGGGAAGGCAGCTCTGATCAGTACTAGCAAAGAATCACGATCCCTCATAAAATCCTCCAAGGCCAGCTTCGAGAGAAAAATTGCACAGGACACTAAAGACAATCATAAGGCTTTTTTCAGTTATGAAAGGAACCACAAATATACCAAACAAAGCAAAAAAGCAAAAAAGAGGCAAACAGAGAAAGGCAGGCTATGAAACTGAACAGATGTAAACCAGGAAGCTGTTGTTTAAGTAAAACAAATAGCCGTTTATTCAAACCAAAGTAAGCGCTTTCGGTAGGGAAGCCTTCCCCACCTTCGTCAGACAACTGTTATACAAGTCTGGCAGAATCAAATGCCCTTAAGTAATATACAAATGATGACATCACTTTCAAACTGTTTCGAATTGGTTAATTACTTAAACATTTAAAGCCCTAAAACTTCAATCACAAACATGAAACATAAAACAAATATATTTATTTATAGTAGTTGGGACTAATGAAGTGTTCTTTTCATCACATTTAGTATTTTTTAAAATAATTTTAAAAAATTCTTTACATTGTATATATGTTTATACCCAATGACACAATACAATATTGTGTGCTAGTAACATAGCTATATAAGTTAGATCTTCTTTGTAGTATTATAGATAGGTCATTCTACAGAATGATATATAGAGCTTATGTATTTTTAAGCTTTTTGAGATGTTACTCTGCTAGGCTGCTGTTTTTAATATTAATTTTAATATTAATAATACTTTTAAACATAATAACATCATTATTATTATTGGCATTAATATTGTTTCTTGCATTTAATGTGGATATATTTGTTTTATGTTTCATGTTTGTGATTGAAGTTTCAGGGCTTTAAATGTTTAAGTAATTAACCAATTCGAAACAGTTTGAAAGTGATGTCATCATTTGTATATTACTTAAGGGCATTTGATTCTGTCAGACTTGTATAACAGTTGTCTGAAGAAGGTGGGGAAGGCTTCCCTACCGAAAGCGCTTACTTTGTTTTGAATAAACGGCTATTTGTTTTACTTAAACAACAGCTTCCTGGTTTACATCTGTTCAGTTTCATAGCCTGCCTTTCTCCGTTTGCCTCTTTTTTGCTTTTTTCAGTTATGTTAGGAACCTGGGATGCAACTCCCAGACTCGTTCTGAGTTGATTCTAAACGAAAAAAAATACAGTGAACCCACAGACATCGCCAATATTCTGGCAGACAGGTTCAGTGCAAACTTCTCCACCCCCTCCCCCCCAAAAGAGCAAGTATCTATCCCAGCAGAGGGCTGCCTCCCAAACATCTCTGATGCTCAGGTGAAGGCTGCCCTCTCCAAAGCAAAAAACACTGCTTCCATGGGACCAGATGGCATCCCGCGTTGTGTCCTACATGAACTCCAAGAAGAACTAACCCCTCAAATAAAACAGCTGTACAATCTCAGCCTCACTACAGGATATGTGCCCACAGAATGGCGTACAGCAACAGTGGTCCCACTCCACAAAGGTGGAGCCTCTACCGACCCTGGAAACTATCGCCCCATAAGCCTGACTAGCCTAGTCTGCAAGGCTATGGAGAGGATCATCATGGAGCTCACAAACAAAGACATTGGGGACATACAGACACTAGATCCTACCCAATTCGGCTTCGTCAAGGGCAGATCCTGCCTTTTGAACCTGGTCGACATCTTTGATACAGTCACCAAAGCCATAGATGAAGGGAAGGTAGTCCACACAGCCTATCTGGACCTAGCAAAGGCATTTGACACAATACCCCACTCGGGCATCATAGATAAGCTATCCAGCTTAAATATAGACCCCTATGTCACAAGATGGGTCGCAAACTGGCTCAAAGACAGAACCCACAGAGTGAGTTGCTGGAGCCATGTCAGACTCGAAACCGGTCACAAGTGGCATCCCACAAGGTTCTGTCCTGGGACCGCTCTTGTTCGGTATATACTTTTCCGAGGTACAGGCCAACGTGGGAGGACTATGGCTCACCAAGTTCGCAGATGACTGCAAACTGGGCGCCATAATCAACTCTCCAGCTGACACAAACATCCTTCAAAAAGGTCTCACAGAGATGGATAACTGGTGCCAGAGCCATGGTCTAAAGCTAAATGCCAAAAAGTGTATAGTCATACCCTTTGGCAAAAACAATGTGCCCACAAATTACCACATAGGCAGTAACCCATTAAGTACAGAGAAAGTAATTAGGGATCTGGGGACCCAAGTTGATAGCAATCTCTCCTTTGACAAACACATTGCCAAAGTGGTTAGAAAGACCTTCTACATAGCCCACCTCATCATAAAAGGATTCACATCTAGATCAAGAGAGGTAATCGTGCCCCTTTATTCATCCCTCATCAGGCCTATCATAGAATATAATGCCCCTTTTGGCATGTACCTTACCCGACACCTGCAGCAATTAGAAAGACCCCAAAAGTACCTCACGAAGAGGATCAAGGGACTCAAGCAGATGCCATATGCTGCTCGGTTAAAAAAACTCCAGCTCTACTCAGTTGTATACCGCCTACTTCGAGGCGATCTATGCCTGACATATAAAGCTATGTCCAATCCAGAATTAATGGACATGCTCCACCTCAGTAAATCTAAATCCCTTAGAGCCACACGCTCGAGGGACTTGAACCTCAGCACAGAAATAAATAGAACTTGCTGGAGGGACAGATTCATAACCCAGAGGCTCCCTCTGGTCTGGAATAGAATTCCAATTCATGTTAGGCAGAGCACCTCACTGAATCTCTTCAAGAAGAATCTTGATGAGTGGATGGGGGATCGTAGGTTTGTCCCAGGGATTACTTCCGTGTCACTATTAGACAGAGGCACAGTAAACTAAACCTTAAAAAGGGCACAGTATACTCAAATCAAGGGGTGGTGTAAGCCAAACAAAATCGGGCTAGGCTTGTAATTGCACCAGGGCAGATAGCCTAGTATGAACCTATGAACCTATTTCTAAAAATGTAAGATTGCCTATGTCAAACATGAAAATTTAATGAAGATGTTTTTATTTGTCAAAAAAAGTGTCTGGACAGCAAAGTAGCTGGTTTCTATCAAGACCATTTTATTTTTCTTCTTTCAACTAGGAAAGCACCACAATGGTGATCTTAAACACATGATTATACAATGTAGAGCAAACAATTAATCCAGTATTGGATTAACAATTCAGAGACAAAGTAACCACTAACCCTTGTCTGGGAAATGAACCATTTGATTAACAACGAGTTTATCTGGGTAGTTACACTTCTGGTAAGAGCAATTGTTTCACATTATTACTAAGAGTCCACAACTCAACACATCCTTTGAACTATCCTGTTTCACAACATATGATTTGTTGATATTCAAAATGACTTTATAATACTTTTCAGGTTTATGAGTTGACTTAAATATCACAGTGCAAATTATACTAACCATTTAATGTATATCTGATTAAGCTCTTTCTGCTGACCAGTGGGAATCCTGGGATTAATTTAAATGCCAGAATTCACTATTATAAAATATTTTGTTGCTATCTTAGTGGTAGCTGTGGTAAACCATGTACATTAGAAAACATAACAGACTTCTGCATCCAGATAAGTATTCAAAATATAGAAAAATGAACTGCATATGTATGCAGTGTATATCTGACTTCACTTCTTTGTATCTCAGAAGATGGAGTATATATCATGGTTCCATTATGAAAAAACTGTGGTTAATCCCATTGACTATAGACTAGTCAATCCAGCAGCTCAAGAGTTATTTTCCCAAAACTGGAAACTCTACCACAAAAGATTTTTTTTCACATTGGTACGTGTGTGTGTGTGTGTGTGTGTGTGTGTGTGTGTGTGTGTGTGTGTGTGTGTGTGTGCGTGTGCGTGTGCGTGTGTGTGCGTGTGCGTGTGTGTGTGTGTGTGTGTATGCCCCCCCGCCATAGCCCTGTTATAGGTACTAACCCCACGAACACTTAATCATTGGAAAAGATAAAACCCCTACAGTGATGAACTGAGCTGTCACCTTCTTGAACTGCGAGTTTGCAGTATGTATATTAAAATATTGGAAAGATGATCAGGAAAAAGGAACTTCAAGTAAGTGGGAAGAGAGATAGAGCAGGCAACCACTTACATGCTGATCAGCAGAGTTATCTTCTTTGTCAAATAGTGCTAAAAGGTTAAGCTAATGTTTATTTTTATAGTTCAGTAAAACTTGAAGAAACATTCATTAGTAAATAGCATTTGAAAAGTGTAAGGAATAATTGTGAATGCATCTTTACAGCTAAGTGACTGTGCATCATGTAAATTTTCCTTATGTTAATTATTTCCAGTACAAGTGAAATGACTATCACATTTTACAGTCATGCTTTTCTAAATTACATCCTCTAATCTGCTTAAGTGTTAACAGCAAGATTTAATTTACTTGTGTGGAGCACAGAAAAAAAAAACAAGCTAAACAAGCTGCAGGTGTGCTATGACAATGTTACAATGGCTTGGAGTATAATTCAAATACTTTGGAAGCTTTAGAAAAAAAATAGTATTAAGGAAATTTGATGGGCTTAAGTCAAAAGGAAATAGAACTTCTTCACATTTTTAATTGTTGCAGTAAGGTCACTAACAGCAAAAACTGATAAAACAATAATTATTATAATTCCAACTCAGCAGCATAATTTACACAAGTAACCAACTGTCAAGCAGAGGGTTCAAAGAAACCACTTTACTTTGAGATTTGTTTGTTCGGTAAAATGTACTGATAGACTGAAAGTAGAAACCATCACTATATGACTGGAAAAAATACTCTATAATATATGACAAATCCCATTCTTTGATGCATTTATGTGTGCAGATTATATATAAAGTAACACATCTCTTGAAGTGTTTATCAGTGAGACGGATCAGAGGACTTAGCTGTGTAGTATGCTGCAAATGGGCAAGTTTTAGAGCAGTTATGCAGTCTTACTTTAATTACTTTCACTGATAAAACTATACAATTATGGACTCTACATTAGAAATGTCACCTTTCCTAATAATGCAGCTGATGAAATTCTTACCCTATTAATAGGGTTGACTTGGTGTTAGATATTAGGAATATGAGCTGAAATGCAATAGGCAGTCATTATTATAAATGTGAGTTGTCAGTTCACACTGAATTACATTTATTGAAGGTTGTGGGGTCGTGGTAAGGAAATGAGATGTCACCCAGCAAAAAGCAATAGCTCTCTTCCCTGGTAACTTACAAGTGCTTGTTTTTTTTTTTTTTTTTTTTTTGAATGTATGCTATCCATTAGTTTATTTGTTTGATGAGTTTGTTAACACCCTTTTACTTTGAATACCTAGGGAGAAAAATTCCAAACAACATACAGAAATCAGATCAAATGAACACTCTTACAATCATCTGAGAATTTGACAGGGAACAGCAGTTTTACAACAATACATATTTAGCACAATTTCAAGAAGCACTGTATCATGAATAGTACTGTGCCACATATATAGTCTCCTTTTATGGCACATTGGAAAACCAGTTGTCTCCGTTTATATGTACAAGAAAATACGAGGTAATGCTTAAATAGTTGTATAATGTATATGTTAAGGAATGCCATGCCAATGAACATACATAATGCAGTTTTCAACTTACTGCAGTAAGCAGAGATACATTAATTGGTTATCATATTTATCATAGATATAATGTCATTAAACAGGGAATGCAGTCTCTTAATTCAGTTCAGCCACCAAAGGTACATTATTTAAATGCAAGGAATGCATTCTCTTAACTCATTACGCTCAAAACAGATGCATTACCTGATCACATTTATTATAAAATTAATGGCATCTAATTAGACATGCAGTCTGTTAATACAGTTAGCAGAGATGCATGTTTAACAAAACTGTTATACTATCTTACAGATATAACAGCAGAAGAAACTATACACTGTGAACACTCATAATGCACCAAATAATTTAGTATGTGTACCTTTGCTATGAATTTTTGTCTACATAGTACTACAATGTATGCAGTTTCAAAGCATGCATTCCTTAAAGTATTTAAATGCATACCATGTCTGCACCATTTTCACTAAATATTCCAGCAGAGCTTCAGAGTAGTGGGACAAGAGGAACGCTGTAAGGTAAGGAGAATATGGGAGCAACAAGGCTGCTGCTTGCAAGACGAAAGGTGAAGATAGTATGGCACTGTAGAAAAGGATGATGAGAAGACCGTATTGTAAGGAGCAGGTATTGAAGGATACAAGATAGCATCAAACTGATTAAGTCAGTAATTGAAGGAATGACTGATTTATATTTCCTAACTGAGAATGTCATGATCGGATGTCCCATTCTCAGTGTAGCCCTGAAAAGACAATTCCAAAATAAGCAAAAGGACTAAGTGAACAACTGAAATAAGATAAGCATGTATTGAACAAAAATTAAACAACAATAAAGATGTCCACAACAAAAATAACCTCTTCAGTAATTAAGAATTTTCATAGCATTAAACAAATAAAGACATGAGCAGTGCACCAAATTTAGAAAAAAGGGTTAATTTGCAAATAATAGTATATTAAAATGAAGCCTAGCTTTGTGACGAAAGTGGTCACTGTGTTTTACTTTGAATGGTTTTAATGTGGATCTATTAAAGGCTTTTTTTGGCACACTACTACTGTTTCAGTTTATTTTTACTTTCAGTTTGGTTCTTAGTTCAGTTTTGCTCAAATAATAGTACAGCATAGTAAAAAAAATCACAGGTAATGAGAAAGTAAATTTCATTGTAGCTATAAAACAGAGTTGTAGACAAGGGATCATTTTAAATAAATGTTACTTTGAATCAATGAGAGAAAGTGGGGGGAGTAGGGAATACCTGGGTAAAATGCATAAAAATTAATCGATCAAATCACAGGATACAGAAGATTATACAATGGTAGAGGGTAGAAACATACCTCTAAAGCCTACCTTATTATGAAGAGCAGTCTTCATTTTGAGTCTCAAAAAGTCCGCTGTTCCTCATTTTTACACATTGAAAGGGTCTGTCATGCATTCAGTGTTAAGCTTTTTTTTTACTAATACCCATAATAAATGATACTGAATCATATTAATTCATCAAATGATTTTTCTATTAGTATAATGTAACACATTGTAACCATCATGGAAGAACTTCCAAGATGAGAGTTATGACAAGAAAGATAGGTAAAAATGAGTAGACAAAGGGATATATTGGCAGAAAATTGTAACACATAATACAGAGTGAGGTGCATTCTCTTTTGAAGAGTTGCAGTTTACTTCAGTTCACAGTTATCCAGTGTCCAGCAAAAAAAAAAAAAAAAATCACAGCTACACTTGGTCCTGTAACTATAAAGAAAGGAAGTACTTTTCAAACCTGCATAATATGATAGTTGTAGATACATGGCTAAGAATATTTCTTCCAGACTATAACTTTTTTATGAATCTACATGCAGTTTATGTTGCAGTTTATTTGTATTCCTGTTAAAATCAGCAACTCTAGTGGATCTATGTTATCTTTTTTGGTGGTCAACCAAAGGCAGTGATTAGTAAATGGAATTACTTTGCAAGGGTATTAACTATCTTTACATTGCACAATTGCCTCATATATCAGTAATGAGAGACAATGATAAAGTGGGGTATTTTGACTGAAACAATGCATCTCTCTTGAAGGGATGGTATGTAGCTCTATTATGGAAGAATATTAGTTGTGTGCCTGAGGTCATTCTTGTGCTGTTGTGGTCTTCATTACAACTTCAGGGATAAGAATCTACCACAGAATATGGGATTATGACAGCGATCAGCATGCTAAATGCACTGTGAACACAGAGGAAGTACAGCCAGTAGTAAAGCAGTATTAAACTCTATGCTTTTTAAATTCTGATTCTGCAATAGAAGTGCTGATGCCATATTTGTCAACTTAAGCCTAAAAATAAACTAATAAAAAGGCACAGTTAGTACAGAACTTACATTAGTTATTGAATTTCAAAATAGCTGTTTACTGCTAGAACTTTACAGAGATCAAAATCTGCAGGAAAATACAATTTCACACATTTACTTTCATGTGCCAGTGACATATTAGCAATGCAAACAGAAAGATATGTTGCTGTGTTTTTTCAGCAAAAATAAGAACATGAAAAGCCCTCCAAGATCCATACAAATGTGACAATGGACACTCACTGATATTCAACAAACTGAATTCACATAACTGATGTCTGCTTTCTCTTTCATAGGTGTCATAGTGATACTGATGGTGCTCTACAGTGGGTGTTCCACCACCATCACAGATTTCATCATTCCTTTTGGACCTGATTGCTTGTCTTTCTTCAATGTCATGTCTGTGGCCTTATCCCTACCATTAATACATGGCTCTCCAATCACTCATCCATTCCATATTCTTGCACTGTCCAATTCAATGCACCTGCCTATGCCATTTACGCTTGGAATACTATAGGAATTCATCATTCTGACTGTCGTCCACATTTCATGGTGACTTTCCTGTGTCATAATCTGCTATTGCCACAGGGTGCCCATGTCCCATGAGTATGATCTTTGGACATTTGTAACAGTGTCTCCATTGCATGCCTTCCAGGGTGCCATGCAATGCATTGTTTTGTAGGTAGTGCTTACTAAGTGATGATAAGCCCCAATGGGCTGGCCATTTCAGGTTCCTGTGGTTGTCCAGTATAGCTTTCCTGGCACTTTCAGGTACTCTTTGCAGTCCATGTACTGTTACATAGAAGGACATATTAGGTGGCATTTAATTCTTTCTTGAGTTTTGTTTTTTATTACATAGCTTACTACATTTGTCTCCTCTAGGGACTTTACTGCCAACCACTATAGCACATATTACTGATAATGGCTTTTGTGTTTCTCTCTCTTCATCATTGTCCTCTATTTTTTATTTTTATTTGCTGTTTGTGCCCCCTCTTACATTTACATATTACAAAGCACTCACCAAGGCAGCAAGATGCGGAGCTGCAGAGGCCCTCAGACTGTAGAATTATCCTGCCATCATCTTCTGTATCCTCAGCTGTCTCAAGGCTGCGCTGTTTGCAGAGATATATGTCATCAAGCAGGAGTTGATCTGAGAATTTCCTAATGCCATCTGTGGTCTGTGTCTTTTGGGGTGTTGAAGCTCCACATCTTATTGCTCAACTGTCCAGATTTTCACAGAATGTCCAGACTTTTGTTGAATATTTTTGGTCTGTTCCTCATAAAATGTTTGTTTTTCTAGCAAATGACTGTCATACATTTGTGTTTCAGACATTGCATCCTTCAGAAAATGCATGTTAACACAATCTTGTTAGTCTAGCAATGTTCTAAGTTTACAAGTGTAATATTTAAAATCTGTTGTTATTTTTGGCCTTTGCACCCCCCCCCCCCATTATTTGAGGCTTTGTCTAGATTTCTTGTGCTAAGAGGCTGAGAGCTATGCTCCCCATCGTGAGGATTCACAGTTGAATCCCAGAATGTCACTTGAATGAAGGTGACACTGTTTCAGTCATTGTTCTACCTGCTGACTTTTCACTAGTGAATTCCCAAATTATTCTGGTGTCTATATTAGAATATCGACAGCTAAAAACAGCAAACACCCTTACCTCAACACAGCTTAACCAAACGCACTAAATCATGAACGGCCAGAACAGTGATTTTTTTTCCCCAAGGCAAAAAAATCGCTGAGTCAACAACAAAAAAAAAACCAAACAAACCAACAGACAAAATAACACCTCCAATGTGGGGGGGGGGTGCCCCCCATCCTCCATACTTAAATATACCAACTCTGAGATCACACTACATTGGATGAAACAGCAAATTCCAGACAATGGTGCAGCGATTTTTTTTCCCCTGGGAAAAAAATCGGTGTTCTGGCTGTATGAGATTTAGTGTTTTCTGTTACGCTGTGTCAAGGTAAGGGTGTTCGCTGTTTTTAACTGTCAATGTTCTAATATAGACCCTTATTCTGACCCCATCATGCGTTGTCATTTCTTTTGCATTGTTAATGAACCTCAGGCCATATTGCACCACTTCATTTGTGTTATTTCACTTTTAAACAGCCGCATAAGTGATGTATTTCTGAATCTAGCCCTTACCCTAAACAGGCTTTCAATAATTACATCAAGTACTTTTACAAATATAGCTTCTTCAATAGGAATATTGTCAATAGCTGTTATAGTAATGCAGTCGGTGTTTAATGTGTGTAGGAGTTATGTGACAACTAAAATACTCATTGTTTTAGTTATTCCTGTCAAAACTACAACTGAATTACTGCAGTTGTAGCTCTGTATAAAATAATTTTGCAGAATGAAGGTAATAGTGTAAACTGCCAGACAATACAACTGGAGTATCATTTGCATGCTGGATCAGTTTAGCAAAACCTAAATTATGAGCACTTTCATCAAATATATATATATATATATATATATATATATATATATATATATATATATATATATATATATATATATATATATATATATATATATACATATATCTATATATATATATATATATATATATATATATATATATATATATATATACACGCACACATAGTGAACTGGAGAGGCACAAGCTCCCTAAAGAACTCCTACACATAGTGGAAGACATGAAGAAATATATCTTTTCCATTTTTCTGTTAACCTTTAGGGAAACAGAGAATAGAATATGATATCACATTGAATATTTTGACTAACTCAGTAGAAGAGTTGAAAATGATTTATATGAGTGACATTATTCATGAATGCAACCAATACGATTCAGTAGAATAAGAATAGTACCAAAATACATACTGAATGTTAAAGATTGTGTAGTGAGTTTTGGAGGTAGTGAAGAACTTGCTCATATATACATTTTTGAACATTTTTGATAGTGTTGTTAATAAGGCAATGGGTCTATGAATGTTTAATAAAGAAGATGGTCTACCTTTATGTAAAGATCAAGTGACTGTTTCTAACTCTGAGTAACTTTTCCTTTCACAATAGATGTATTAATGAGTATAAACACAGGATACTCAATAGAAATCACTATGAGCTTAAGCAGTTTAGCAAAACAGGATCAAGTGTTTTACAACCAGTTTTTAGCTTTTAAATTAATTTACAAATATTTGAGGCATGAACTGTTTGAACTGGAAAACAAGTCTGGTTGAGTTGAGGTATGAAGGTTTTCCAGAAAAAGAATAAACTTGTATTAGTTTCTGGGTAATGTAGAATGATTATGTTTTTTCAGCAATATATTGATCATCAAGCTGAGAAAAAGGCAACAGTTGAAAGTATGAACAGCTCAACAAAGATGGGTTGACTGAATTCCAACGTTTTTTTTAAAGATTTTTAATTTGGTGAGTTTGCTGATTAAGGAAATAAGATTTTTTTTTTGCAAGAATAATACCTTTGACATTATATCTAGCAACACAAAATGAATAAAAAGCATTAGTGAGATGGACTTTTAATAATTATCCCATAACTGATGTCTAGCATACATTATTTATTTATTTACTTATTTATTTGTTTAATTATTTTCAATATCTTGTAATTCAAAAAAGAGAAGATGCAAGCAGGTTATGGATGGTGTAAACCTATTTGCCGTATCAAGATATATCTTACTGAAATAGGATACTGCACAAGCTAGAGGACATGAAGCAGAGAACAGTGTGTATTACTCCGCAAAAAAAAACTGAGAGCAGAAACATTACATTTATTTATTTTTATTTATTGATTGACCGGGTGACCTTTCCTCCCTGTGCCTGCTAATCATCAGGTCTTCCTTCAGTCAGACATTACGTTGCCCAAGTAGGACATCATTCAAAGATTTGTAGATATTCCAAGGCCACTGAGTCTTATGACCATTCACACTTTGCTATTTCCCAATCCAGGCAGCCAAAAGAGTGCTTTGTGCTCCCACTGTCATCATGTCAATGAGTGCATTTTTATTTCATGGGCTAATCTCTCCAATGATGGTGCCATAAGCATTTTCATTATCACAAAAACTGCCTATGTCCTTCTGTCTGTGCATCTGTACACTTCAATAAAAAGCAGCAAAGGGTACCATCAATGACTTGGGCAACTAGACCCACTTCTTCTTGACAGTGGTGTCCCATATTATGATGAGGCTCCACTCTCCAGCTGAGATTCTGTTGTTAGAATAGTGACATGAGACAGTTAGTAATTACTACCCCCACCCACCCAATAAAGGCACACCAGTCTGTATTATCAAACACCTGATGTGCTTTTCAAACTTGTATCAGCTGGACATTAGACAGATCCTTATATCTCTATGTCACTGGTGCAGGATAAAAACTGCATTTATTAATATCACTTTTTTAGATTTGATTGGATAACAAAGAGTAAAAAAGGTAGACTGAATTATAAACTTTGAAAGAACATCTGAGTGACAGATGACTTTAGGACAAGGTGGAAATAGGCATTTCAGTATATTTTGCTTGTCAATTTTTTTTTTAGTTATTTGATTTGGAATGGTGATGAAATGAGTAGGATAAAAGAATAGAAAAAAATGGAAAATAATCTGATCTATTGTCTTTACTTCAGTTGTTCAGCAAAGACCAAAATTTCAAAGCATGCCTCCAAGCTATAGAGATATTTTAACAAAGTTCCTAATTTCTTTCTCAAACTTTTGTTCCATCTTTCCTGTTTGTTTGTTTGTCTTTTCGGCTTTTCCCAGTTAGGGGTTGCCACAGCGGACCTCCCATCAGCTAATGATTGGCAGTAGATTTTTATGGTGCCGAGTTGCCAGCCCGACGCCCAACCTTCAGTGAAGGCACACCCATTCGCTCATGTCTTTCGGAGGCCATTCGACCGTGGGGAGGACATGCAGACTCCACACAGAAGGCACACCAGTTGAGAACTGAATAGGAGAACCTCTTGCTATGAGGCAACGATGCTACTGCTGTACCACCGCGGCTGTTTGTTCCAACTCTCCTAAAATTGGAAGTTATTTTGAAACCTTTTAAGTTAATCATACTAGAATTTAAAAAGTACCCCCAAATTGGGGCCTTTATTTCTAAGTATTTTATTTTGTCCCTAACTTTGGAGGTAAATGTTGAGAGCTATGTTTCACAGTTAAACTTAGTATTTTAAGTTTAATTATTGTAAATTATCTTGGGCTACAATGCCATATTTTCCTGTGTGTATGTGGATGCATGCTGCTTTAAGGAGTTTATTGTTCTCTATTCTTTTAACTGAATTTTATAGACTTTTCATAAAGAGAAAATCACATGAAAATACAAAAACAAGAAGAAATGATAATAAAAACAATGCAGTATTACCTAATGCAGCAATATAACAATCAAATATATAAGTTGAACTGTGTAGAAAACAACAGAACCCAGTAGGATTAAGCAGGATACATTGAGTTATAATTTGCATTGGAACTTTCTAACAAACATTGCCATGACTGAGAGAAGGTATAAGATCTATTTGTCAATTTAAAAGAATACATGCTATTACTGAAATGTTGATGTAAAAGGCATTCCAAGAAGTTTATGGTGGGGGAGCAAACTCATACTATTCATTCCTTTATACAAAAAAAGGTTGAAAGCACTTGCTAAGACCCAATATATTTCCAGATTTGAAAAAAAAATGGTGGCTTAAGGTCTAAGTGCAATACTAACAACCAATAACTCCCAACTCAGCTTATATAATACATCAAAAATATTATTCAATTTTTTTTATCAAAAAATCAAAGCATCTCCAAAACATATAAAGTTTGTTTGCATATCTTTGCCCATGCTCCCAATTGCTCTCCATTTGGGATAAATCTGCTCTCATATATGTGCTAGGGGCCTTATACCATCTGTTCAAGACTCTTAATTGTTGATCATGGTTGCGAAGACCTATCACGAGATCACTAATCAAGGAGCTTCAATCCTTACCACTGGCACCAGTGGGGGACATGCACAGAGAGGATAACAGGTACATACACACTATTTCCAGATGTTGCTCTCTGCATCAAATGCAATTTCCCTTAAGAGCACACAGAGACCACAGTCAGTCCAGGGGTGGTTTCTCCCTATTTCTCCAGATCCCCAACAAGACTCCCCACTGGCAAAGCTATACAGTTGAGATCTCAGCTGACACACACGCTCTTTGAGGTTTGATTTACACACACACACACACACACACACACACACACACACACACACACACACACACACACACACACACACCTGGGAAAGGCTGACACAGGTTTACTAGCTATGTCCCCTTTTTTCCAGGCTGTAAGGTAGTTATCACTGCCACAGGTCAACTCCTTATCAACTACTTTAAGGCCCTTAACAAAGGGTGTCCAATTTGACTGTGTAATATTAATATTATTACAAATGATAGTCTGACCAAGAGCAAGGCTTTTAGGAGTTGCCCACATAGTGTCAACAAATAAATATTCAAGTACTCTGAAAGCTTAAATAACTCTAGACAGATCAGTCACGATGAATGATTTAAATATATTTAATAATAAATAATAAAATGACATTAGAGTTCAAAATCACAGGAAGTATTTAAAACAACATTTGAGGAGTGTCTGAAATATATAAAGAAAAATATCTAAACTAAGCTTTGCTATATTCCTGACTATATCTAAGAGAATTATACTATACCCCAGAAATTTACTTCATCCGAGCAGGCCAGATGTTGTGATGAATGTCTCTTGTTAGGTACAAGACATAATACAGAATGCCCAGTCTCACTAAGAGACTTCTCAAATTAATATATCAAATATCACTGCTGGGATAGCTTGCAGAATGACATAATTTCTTGTCATCTGACTCTATCCCAGGTGAAACCCCAAGGCTGGAAGCTGGCAGTATTTAGCATCTACCTGTGAAACTACATAGGCCTCAGATCTTTGGCAGATGCTGGAAGTCATAAAACAATTACATTCCTTCACATTTTAAGACTAGTAATTAGTTCACCCTAAGGACAATACAGAAAACTTCTCAGCACAGACACTGGGTCTCTTGCTCATTGAAAACAGAAAGATACCACATTTTATTGTATAGCCATAAAGTAATTTAATTTAAGCTATTTCTCTGAAGTTAACCTCCTGTATTCCAGTTTCCACTGTTAAAATGTATTCACTTAAACAGTTACAATAGTGCAGGTACATTTCTGTTCTTCTCCACTACGGCACACTGTGGTTACATTTCAAGCAAAAGCACTTTATAAAATAACTTTTTAACACACATGTCTGTACAAGCCAGTTTGATATACACGTGCCATATAGTTTTAATACAGTTGTAACATAACCATCGTATATAGATGATGTTGATAGTCACAAATGACATATAATTATTTACAAAATTCCAGATAGCTGTGCTGGCAGTATCTCACTTTGTCACAATGGCATTTAAGTCATCTCTTAAACCTTATAAAGACAACCCAAATTTGCTCCCACTGAATGCTAGAGAAGCAGCCATTTTCCTGGTCTTCCAGCTACTAGCTATCATGCACCTCAAAGTTTAAGCTGTGTTTATCCATAGTTATTTGTATATTAGTTCAACTCTGCCCTTAACACTCTTCCATCTGTCCCAGATGGTAGTAGACCTGGGTAGCTGCCTAGGGCCCACTGCTGGCTGGGGAGCCTGGCCATTTAACAAGTCCAAACCATTTCCTACAAAATCCTCAAAACTATTATTATTATTTCCTGACCTGGGACTCCAACATTTCCTGGCTCAGCTGTTGTGTACAGACAATGCAACATGTCTAGCATTGCTGTGAGTTTATGAACTATTATGGCACTTTGCAAATGACAGTCTCTGAATCAATGAACAGTGACAAAACTAAACTTAAAATGCCCCAGAATATATAAAAAATGTCACCGAAACACAGCTTACTATTCATCAAGTTCAAAAAAGAATTCAAAGCATTAAGTAAAACATGTTTATTTTGTAAGCGCTTTCACGAACCAGTTGCTTCTTCAGGGCTGAAGAAGTGACTGGTTCGCAAAAGCACTTACAAAATAAACCTGTTTTACTCAACGGTTTGAATTCTTTTTTGAACTTGGTGAATAATAAGCTGTGTTTTGGTGACATTTCTTATATATTCTGGAATATTAGGCACTTTATTTACAATGAATCAGAACTAGAGATGAAGCAGAAGGAGTCTGTTTTTTTTTTTTTTTTTTTTTTTTTTTTTATCAGTGGTAGCATTAAAATTAACCTGAACAGGATATTGCAGTCGTTTAGGAGTTTATTGTTTCTGAAGATGATGCATGCATGTATATTCATGTGTGTGCAATGCCCCAGTAAGAGGTTACAGTTATGCAGAATCAAACTCTATAGCTTAGGTGTGGGAGGCATGCGCCTTAATCCTCCACACTGACAGACCTCCTTTAATTTTTATTTTGTTTTTTGTTTGTTTTCTTTTCATAAATCATTGATGATTATAGTCAGTCGCTATCAGTCAATTCTGTGGTTCACAAAATTCATGTTGATGTAATGCAAGCTGTTAACTTAATTTTTATGTGATTTAGAATGCTCTGCTCTTATCTATCCCCAGTTTTGCAGAACATCTTTGACTTTGCTTCATATTTATTCCCTATCCTTGAGCAAGTCACTTACCCAGGGTATGCTTTGGGGTAACTGCTAATTTGGGCTAGGCTCCACACTGGACCAGTTAGCCACAAGCCTTGTAAATACCTATGAACAAGACTAGTTATGGTGCAAAGAAGGAAACTGATTGCAGAAAACGGGAACATTATCATATGAGTCACGTTCTTTGTATGTGATCCTTTATTTCCTTGTTTGCTTGAATGTTGACAATGTCTTTATTATTTAGTTGTTAATTGGATAGCATGAAGTATGAGTTTAAAGTTATTTGCTCATAAATAATTAGCTAACTTTAGACTACATCAGGTAGTGCATGAACTCTTGAAAGGCATTTTCTCAGCATTGGTGAATGCATTTGGCAGCTGCTTTTTGGTGGTGGAAAACATTTTTACATTAATGATTTCCATACAATCATGTCACAGCTTAAAATGAAAATGTTACCTCAGTGACATCATCATAGTTAAAGTGTGAAGTGTGTCCATAGATGTTAATAGGTGCACTACAGAGTATGCACAGTGGTGCACCCATTAAAGTCTATGGACACAGTTCTCTCTCTGCCTACAGTGGTGTCAGGATGGACCACAATAAATTTTCCTGAGCCATGCCTTAATAAAAAGTTTACAATGCTTATTTTAAAAATTGACCCAAATAGATGCAAAATTAGAAAAATGCAAATGCATTGTCACACTAGTTGCTGGAATGCACCCATGAGCATGGTCAAACCACTTTAATATTTTAACCATAAATACAATTTAATTTAGTTTGTTTTTTGCAAGCACACAAGTGTGGAATGCACATTTTGGCTACAACAATTTGTCTAGAATTTAGTGCAGATGAAAAAGACTTTGAGATAAAAGCTGTTTCCTGTAATACATAGTTTGATTCTTTCAGCCTTCATTTAATCACTATGTGATTCTACCAATTCACTTCACTAGGCAGTACTTCTGAGTTGCTCCTAGAAAGGAACATTTGTGTCCTGTGAGCTGTTCCTGGCTCTAGCAAATGCATTGTATATTTGTCTTTTGATTTCCTGCACCCTTCAAATAGGAACTAATTAGTAGCTCACTATGTGCTATCTGAGTATGAATCCCAGCATGACTCTTGTAGTTTAATGGGTTGCCAGATGTATTTTCACTAAATACGAGTTTCTAGGGAAGAGACATTTACTGTTTCATGAGCTAAGTCTTTTCTGAATGTAAGAGTCTTTTGTTTTGTTTAGAAAATATCTGTCAGCGTTTTTTTCTGTAAAATTTGAAATAAAAGTTTCAATTAAATCCATATTTATGTTATAATCAGAAAAGTAAAGAAGAAAAGTGTATGTATACTGACATTTTTGTAGAAGTAAGAAAGAAAATAGCATGTAAACTGACAATTTGAAAATTTATGATCACTGCATAGAGACAGCCAGGTAATGGGATATTAATATGGCTAGCAAAGGCATGATGTATTACCCTGCATAGGCCCCCATTTCTTCATAATCTGGCTCTGTTGACTTTGGAGGTGTATGCTACAGCAATACAGCATTATTAGCCATTCAAGTAGGCTAGCCCTGTACTGAGTGATGTCAGAGAAGACAGTTATTTTTAATGGAAGAGAAGATATAGAGAAGTTAAAAATGAGACACGGATGCACTGGAAGCATGCAAGCACCCCCCCAAAGAAAAAAAGTATGTTGTATGCAGTAATACTTCTGATTTTTGTATGGTCTGTGGGTTGCTGGACCAAAACTACTGCACCGTGCATATTGTCCATTAACTGTTTTGCTTTATGCATTGCACCAAAGAATGAATTAATTCATTAATAAGCCTGGATTGTGTAATATGACATGTTACATTTTAGTAATATATTTTGCAGTACTTTCTTTACAACCTCAGCCAACTGCAAAGGGGTTGACCATTTCTCAGGTCATATAGTCTGCATTACTATGAGTGATGATCAGAACCATCTAATCTTTGGCATCCCTTATGTAGTCATTGCTGGATATTTTTCTGATACAGTCTTCTCTACAATATTGGATTGGAAAGGGTTTCTGCAGTTAGATACAAGCTGTTACTCTGGCAGCTAGTGCAGAGGATTAAAGCTCCAGCTTGTTAATAGTTGCTTCATGAGGCACAAGTGCAGTGTTTGAATCTTTCCACCTTCATTTACCTACTATGTGACATTAAGCAAGTCACATAACCAGAAAGTGCTTTGGAGTAACTGGGATAAATGATTTCCAGGACTGCATGCTAGTAAGTATTAACTTGCTCTTGTTTGACAGACATTCTCTATTGCATAGCCAATCTAGTTCAGGAAATATTATGGCAATATCACCAGCACACCATTTTTTAATGCAACATAGGCAATATATTCTTCAATGGCATCAGGGACTGTATTTGTAGATGAAGCAATGAAATGCAAAGTTGCTTGGCAGCAGCAACCTTTGCATTAGTAATAGTTGTCTTTAATGTGGGAATTAGTCAGATGATTCTTACTCATACAGATATTGTGCATTTGACCTAATATATGTTATTAATATTTCGTATGGTTTCAAATACTGCTATTTAAACTGTGACACAGAAGACTAGATCTTATGGTAAGATGCTAGTGATCTTTACAGTTTCATGTGGTTCATCCAAAGCTACCAATAAAGCACTTGTAATTTACTTCTTCATAACAATGATGGGAGTACACAAAGTGTCTATAACTGAGATGGGCTGGCTCACTGTGGATGGAAGTAATTGTTTTTAAAACAAGAGACATCTTTATCAAATTATCATGGAAGTATAATTTATGTATTTATCATCTGGTCATTTTTAAGCAGACTTTAATCTGCTTTTGTAGGGCTAGTGTGTGTGTGTGTGAATTAAGCCGGAAGATTGTGACTACTTTTTATTTGTGTGAAACAAATGTGAAATATGTGTCTTTGGACATTATTATTTTTAAATGTGAAATATGTGACTTTAGACATTCCCCGGGATTCATGAACCGTGCGCCAGGCGCCAGCATAGCGTCGGCGTTATAACGCCAAATATGGCTGCTTAGCGATTCAAGTATGAATGAATTCCACGTGCACTACCGGCGTGCGCCGGACCGTCCCCGCCCCCGGCGTAGGCATGCAAAACACACTGTGTGCGGTATTGCACCATGCAAATGAGGGCAAATAGCGATCCACAGTGGCGCGCATAGCGTAGAGAACGGCAATGTAAACCAAAAAAAACGGTTTACATTTACCCAAACATACCGGAGGAGTAACGGAAGGCTGTCAAAGTCAGGTATCATATAGGTGCAATATGCCAATGTGGAAAGGCACCGAGAATGTCCAAAGAAAATATGCACAAAATGTAAATAATGACATAAATGGCACGTATGTAGAAAGAACAGCAGACCCCCGGGATATGTGCACAGAAGTTGTAAAGCAATGAAATAATATGACAATGTCCTAAAAGAGCAGTAGAACACAAATCAGCTGCACAGCCACCACACACCATAGTATGTATGTAAAGCTGCAACCCCAGCGCAATGGTTGTCAAGGAGTGGTGGCGGTGTCCGCGCTGTAACCATGTATTAGTTGTCAATTCCATGCAAATGAGGCAGATAATAGTGAATCGCAAAAAACGCGCCGGCGTAAGGATGGAGCATACGGCGTAGCGGTACTTCACCGACGACTGGCCTACACGAGATACATGTCAACCACAGAGGGTGTGCCACTGTAGGAGGAAGGATATTGGAGGTCAGCAAATCTGGGCTGTACAATGCACATCACAGCATCAGGACTGGCGTGTTAGGAAATAGATGCGCTGAGAGTACAGAATGCGCGTACAAATGCATGTGCACGAGGATGACTACGTTCCTAAACCAGTCATGTGACGGCCTCACCGGCAACAACCAGGGATATAGGAAGGTAATGCGGAGAATACGAGGAAATGCGGAAGCAGTGTAAATGGATCCGTAACGAGCAATTAACACCAATCAATGCAGGAAGGGCAAACGCCGGCAGCTGATAACTCTGCATGCAGACTCCTGCATAACGGGAAAGGGGAGGCATATGAGTGCAAAGATAGTAGGGGATGTAGTAGAAATGCAAAGAGCAAAGAGCAAAGAACTGAAATAGCACAGCCAAGTACAGAGGTAGCATAACTGCGGCTGCAGATAAAATGCATCATATGCCATGTGCCTGCAGGATGCAGTAATGTAAGATGCCAGGCGAAGGCAATGCAGGCAACTGTAATGTAACACTACAGGCAGTACCGTTGCAGCTGCAAGCGTAAAACCACGGAAATAATCCGTGGATACGGCCGCACAGACACACCCAATGACATCACCGGGTATACAGCACAACAGTATTAAATGTGAATGCACACAACACACAGCGATTTCCCAAACGCCGCACCGTAGGGTGTAAACAGACGGGAACTTTTAATATGTATATGCTGGGTGACGCGGGCGTGATGCATAGGTATGTGGCAGAGACAGACGGAGTTGCGGAGGGTGGTGCCGACAACGACCGTAGGCCTCACAGGAGAAGGAGAGTGTTCAGACCAAGGGTGACCTACCAGGGGCTGCGAGACCTGGAGATAGTAGAGCGCTACAGGGTGGACAGGGACACGTTACAGCAAATAGTGGAGCTGTGCCGGCCGCGCCTGAGAACAAGAGACAACAGAGGGGAGCCCATCCCAGTGGACACAAAGGTATGTGTGAGCTTGCGAATACTGGCTACGGGTACCTTTCAAAGGCCAACCGGGGACATAATGGGCATCTCACAGGCATCAGCATCCAGGGTACTACACCAGTTCCTGGATGCCATGTTACCACATGCCCATGAGCACATAAATTACCCCACATCTCAGGAGGAGTTGGCTAGCAATATGCGCCGCTTCCACCGTGTGGCACAATACCCGGAGGTCCTGGGTGCGATAGACTGTACGCACATAGAAATTAAGTCACCACCCGGGGAGCAGGGTAGACGCTACATAAACCGCAAGGGATACCCCTCCATCAATTGCCAGGTCGTGTGCAATGCGCAGGGCATTATTATGGATGTGTGTGCTGGCAGCCCTGGAAGCTACCACGACTCCCATATCTGGCATGCCTCACAGCTGTATCAGGTATTCGCCAGGGGGGACATCATACAAGGTCACCTTGTGGGGGATGCTGGCTACGCACTGGAGCCGTGGTTGATGACACCCATCAGGAATGCACACACACACATGCAAGAACGCCATAATGAGGCACACGCACAAACTAGAATAATCATAGAGCGTGTGTTCGGGATGTTGAAATCACGGTTCTGGTGCTTGGATACATCCGGTGGAGCCTTGCAGTAGTCTCCAGGCACAAGTGCCCACATATTCATAGTATGTTGTATGCTACACAATATGATTCTCCGGAAACAGCTGCTGCAGGGACATAATGCCGGAGGGCCACCAAGCCCGCCACAACTGCCAGGGCAAGCACAGGCACAGGGCATTCAGCGCCATGGACACACTGAGCCAGCCCCAGTAGGTAGACAGAGGTGTACCCAATATGCCTACGCCCTGGCAAAGAGGGAACGCATAGCACATACGTTGACAGTGTAGGCCCCATGGACTGACACCTCCTGACCTGCACACACAGTAAAATGGACGCCACACAAACGTGTCCGCCCGTAATGTGTACCGTATGTGTGGACGTATGTGTGACTCCAACAAAGGCACCGCCCAAACACCGCACACCCAATAGCCAGCAGAGCATGGAACGCCAACACCTCAACGCACGCCGGTTCTACAGCACACGGCGTAGCCGATGCTGCCACTATCGCCAAGAAGTCGACCACATATGTACTCATGTGCATACACAGATACGGAAATACACATCAGTACACATGTAGAAATATATGTACGCATACACAGATATAAAGTACAACAGGGTAATATGGAACCCAGGGATGCAAGTTCACAGATAAGTAAGACGCGAAATCACCACATAGTAAACATAGTGACCGACAACCCGATCATCCTGGAGGGTGGGCAGGGCAGGTAACGCCAGCCATGGAAATGTTAACCTGCATCAATACATATCCGCGTGTCGGGATGGTCACCAGTCCACGGTACAGTAACGGGATATGTGTAGGGTTACCACCTGTCCCACGCTGTGAGGACAGTACCCCTTTGGGCAGTTGTGTCCTGCAAAAACATTGACAAAATGGCAAATGTCCTGAGATTGTAGGACAAAACTATTTCCCATAATTTCTATATTAGTCGCATAAAACAAGTGATTTTGTAGAAGAAACATCTAAATATGATAATAAACAGAATAAGCAACTGTAATGCTACAGGTTTGTATCCTGTCAAACAAGTGAATTGCTGTCCTTTGTACTGGCCGTGGGTATGTGTTTGCATGCAAAATCTGACGTTTCCACAGACAATGTCCCACTTTGTGTATTTGAAAAGGTGGCAACCCTAGATATGTGCGTGTCATATCCATAGGATATGAGTGCGAGATACACGCCGCCACCGCGATGCGCCAACGAGGTATTGTGTTCAACCGTCGGTGCGAAGCGGAAAGCATACCAGTGAAGTGTACGACATTATGAGGAACGTACCTCATTTGGGGTGTAAAACAGTTCATGTTCCTCGCAGTTCCTCCAAGTTC